>NW_006271977.1:96140-181021 GCF_000225605.1 Cordyceps militaris CM01 | reverse complement strand
TAGTAGTAGGCTATAAAGAAAACCTTAATAGCTATAAGACCTATAAAGCCTTATAACTTATAGCTATAAAAGGCTTATTATAATACCTTTAAAAGGTAATACCTTAAAGGCTTAGTACTAGTTAGTTTATAATAGTTCTAAAAATAAGGAGATAATAGTAAATAGAAAGCTTACTAGCCTTTAAAAAGTAATACCTTAAAGGCTAATACTAATAAAGGTATTAATAAAAAGCTAGCTAGTCTTTAGTAGGTAATATCTTAAAAGCTAGTACTAATAGTATTAATAAAGAGCCTATTATAGTATTTATAGAGGGTAATACCTTAAAGGTATAGAATTAATTAACTTATAATACTTATAGAATAGCTTTAGTAGGTAATACCTTAAAGACTAAAGGCCTTAAGAGTATAATACTTCTAGAATAGACCCCTAGAAAATTATAGCTTAGAAGGTACTTAATATAGTCTTAAGTAGTACCTATACTTATAAAAGGCTAGCTTTAATAATAGCTTAATTATAATATTAATAGTATTCTTAGTACTTAGAATTTAATTAAAGCTTAATTAGTATAATATATTCTTATTATATAACTAATAGTATTAAATATCTATATACTTTATATAAGGGTATTCTTAGATATTAAAAGCTTAGGTAATAGTATTAGAGTTATTAGCCTAGATAGTAGTCTTAGTATAGGTAGGCTTTTCTTTAAGGGTTTTTATAATAATATAGTAAAACTACTAAATCTAAATAGCTTCCTAGGCTATATTATACTAGGAGATATACTTTATTTTAGTAATTAAGTATATAATAATATTCTATAGCTTTAAGTATTAGGATATAATACTACTCTTTAAAGTAATAATAAAGCTATTAATAGATTTATATATTTATTAATAGCTAGTATAATTAGTATTATAGTAAACTTAAGGTTCTTTATTAAGTCTTATAAAAATAAGTTTATAGTTAATAATATCTTTAATATATTATAAAAACTATTTTAGGCTAATAATATATTCTACTAGTAGGGTAGTTATAAATCTATAGTAATAGCTAATAGTAAAGTAGATATTAAGCCTAGAGTAGTTAGAAAAATAAATTAGGCTTTTATAGGTCTTAGTATACTAGCTATTCTTAATAGTTAGCTATTACTTAATACTTTTAGTAGTAAGACTTATTAGTAGGTTATAAGGTTTATAGTTAAAAAGGCTAGCTTCTTTTAGAAAGGCTTTAGTATATCTACTCTAGGAGAGTATAAAGGTTCTTATATATTAGTTTTAGTAGATATTAATACTAAAATAATAGCTAATAAGGCTTATATTTATTATCTTATAGGTATTTAATAAGGCTTTCTTAATCTTTATAATAATAACCTTATTTTTATTAATAATAAGAAGATTATTAATATAAACTATAATAATTAGGCTATCTTTATAAATAAATAGGGAATAATTAAGCTATATAGGCTTAAAGCTAAGACTTTAAAGTATTTTATAAAGGGTTATATATTAGATCTATAGGGCTTATTTTAGCCTATATAGGGACTTTAGTAGCTTCTATACTTTCCTAAGGTATTCTTCTTAATATCCTTTAGGTATTTTAATATAGATTTTAGTATTTATAAGACTATAAAGGAAGGTAGTCTTAATATCTATTTACTTAACCTTAAGGTCTAAGGTAGTTATAATTACTAATAATAAATATAATATTAAAATTTTTAGTATACTTATAAATATTTTATAGTAATTAAGTCCTTTATATTAATTAAAACCTTTTATTATATACTAAGATTTCTAGTAAATAACCTTATTATTAATACCTCTTTTAAGTTTATATACCTACTTACCTAGAAGGATAGTCTTATTTTTAGGCCTATTAACTATAATTATAATATAGTTCTTTATTAAAGAGTTATACTTATTTACTATTAAGCCTTTCTACTTTTATAAGTTAAGGTAAAGAATAGCCTACTTATATATTATAGGTTCTTTATTATAAATAAGATTATTAAATATAATAAGGTTTATTATATTATTAAGATTAAAGTAAAGTATATATTAGTAGTTTTAAGATACTAGGACTAATTTAATTAGAATTTTAATTTATATTATAGGTCTTTCTTCTTACTTAATAGTACTACTTAAAGCTAAGAATAAAAGTATTTTAAAGAGATTAGATAGTATCTTATTAATACTAATAGTAAAGATAGGATATAAGGTTAATTAAATATCTAATAGTATTAATTTAAATTTATTATTACTTAATATATATAGATAGCTAATAAAGTTATTATTATTAGCTAGGTTATAAATATTATTATCTTTATTAGTAATTCTTAGTATTATTAATATAGAGAATATAAAAGGTATTATTTACTTAGGCTTTATAGTTAAGGTAGTAGGTATACTATAGTACTTTACTATAAAGCTCTTACTAGTAAGTAAGTTATAGGTAATTAGAGTGATTTCTATATACTCTTATCTCCTACTAATTACCTATTAACTAAAAAAGTAGTATATAGTTTTACTTTTATAGCCTAAGGTAAGGTTATTCTATTAAAGAAGGTTATATTTAAAATCTTTAAATAGCTAGTTAGGCTATTCTTAAAAGATAATATTATTAATAACTATTAGTCTATTAAGTCTATTAGTATTTAAGATAATATAGTTAGTTTAGCCTTTATATCTAATTAGAATATATAAAATAGTTTTAAGAACTATTCTTAGAATATAATAAGAGGTCTTTTACTACTTATAACTATCTATAATTTATAAATAACTAAGATTAGGTTTATTTTTAAACTATAGTTTATAAGGAGTTATTAGTTTATTATTCTTTATTATAAGAATATACTATTAGAAAGTAGTATAGGCTTATACTATAACTAGCTAGAATTTAATTAGTATTTTTAATTAATATATAGTAAGAAAAAGCTTATCTTATAGTATTCTATTCCTAACCTTAATAATACTATTCTATTAATACTAATTAGTAGTAGAATACTATAGGTATATACTTAAGGAAATATAAGAGTTCTTAAACTAGGTTATAATATTCTCCCCTTCTTAATCTAGCTAGATAAAGTAGTATTTATATTCTAGATATTCTTATATCTTTAGGAAATTTAGTATTATATTAAGTAGCTAAGATTTCTTTTTAATAAAGAATAGTTAATATATTTTAATATAATTATTAATAATAGTAACTTAATACTAATCCTTTTTTTAGAAGGTAGGTAAGGTATTAATAATATTAGTATAAAGGCTTTTAAAAGGATATATTCCCTTTTAGAATAAATAAATATAAGGGTTTTCTTTTTATCTTCTTATAAAATAGCTAATATAATATTTATACTAGCTAATAGGCTTTATATTAATAAAAATAAAGATAAGTTTAGTAATATTCTATTCTTTTAAATATCTAAATTAATTATACTATAGTTTATACCTTAGGTTATTTATTATATAGGCTAATATACTAATACTTAAAGTAATATAGTTAATTATATAAACTTTAATAGTCTATTAAATAGTAAAAATAACTCCTTAATTCTTTATTATAACTACTCTTTCTTTACTAAAGACTATTATAGTATTCTTTACTACTAGGTAGTTAATAAAAAGTAGGCTTATTAGGGTACCTTCCTATAGAATACTATTATATAATTCTAAGGTAATCTTAAAGCTCTTTATAGTAATAATAGCTATTCTATAAGTAATAGGTTTTAAAATAGTACTAGTAAGACTTTAAATACTAAGGCTTAAGTAAGGGGATAAGTCTTTTATAAGTTCTTTATAGCTTAAGATATAGCTAGATATATTAAAGTTAAGTAGTATTAGTTTTTAATATAATAATATAGAAAGACTAAAATCTTATTTAGGTTTAATACCTATAAAAGTATTATCTACTTTAAATTAACTAAAATATTATAAGCTTTAAGAAATAATAAAAGTAAGTTAGGCTAGCTTAAAATCTATAAAGGGATTTATATACTATTTAAAGTTAACCTTTTTATATTTATACTTATTATTATATTTTTTAATTAGGTATTAATACTTTCTATTTTATTAAAATAAAGAGGGTAGGTTTATTAAATAGAGTTTAAAGTATAGCTTCTAGTATTACTTATTAAAGTAACCTAGAAGCTTATAAGAAGAATAGAAATACTTAATAGTATTAGGTTTTATTATATTATAAGGGGAATACTCTTTAATAGCTATTATAGTAATTAAAGTAGTTTACTACTTAGACTTTTTATTATTCTATTATTTAAGCTTAATAAGGTTAGCTATAATTATAACTACCTATATAAGTATAGTTATAAGAGCTATAATAGTATTATTAGTTTACTTTAAAATAAGATAAAAGGTTATCTTAATAGTATAGAAGTTAAACTCTTTATTAAGACTATTAATAAAAAGATATACTATTAAAGCCTTAGGGACTTTAAAGTCTCTATTAAAAGATTATTACTTAGCCTAAGTATTAATAAGTATTATAGTAAGTTTCTTAATAAATCTATATTAAGTAAGGGTTAATATTAAGAGATAATTAGCTATAGTTTAGAAGATAGTAATACCTTTTAGTTTAAAGTATTTCTTAAAGGCTATAATTATATTTAATACTATAACCTTATCTTTAATAAGGCTATAGGTATATTCTTTAAGGCTTATATTAATAAAAGTAATAATATAGACTTAATTCTATATCTATTCTTAAATAAGATCCTTTATAGTCTTATTACTATAAGCCTTAGTTAGGATAAAGCTATTTCCTTAGTCTTCTAGTAGTAATTTACTAAGATTATTAAGTCTTAATATATTAATTATCTTTAGCTTCTATTTAACCTAGCTATTTTTAAATTTAAGCTTTAAAATATTTAATATTTTCTTTAGTATTAAAGATATAATACTAAATAATAAAGTAGGTAATAAGGCTATAAAAAGATCTTAGCTTATATATAGGAGTTAAGTTATTAATAGTACTACTTACTAAAAGAGTAGAACTTTAAGATAATAAGGAGGATAATAGGCTAAATATATAGTCTTTCTTTTTAAACTAAGTACTTTATATTTATTTAAAGGTAAGAAGTATTTAAGTAAATAATAAGGAATTCTTTTTACTAAGTAAGTAGTTACTATATACCTTTTATAGTAGTTAAGACTATAGATTATAGTAAGTAATTTAGTAGGTATATTTAAAACTATAAATTATAATAAGTAATCTAATAAGTATATCTATTTAGGGGCTATAACTATACTAAGTAAATTTATATTATAATATATATAAAATAAGTATATAAAGTCTATATATAAATTACTAAGTAGGGTATAGTAGTAGAATTTCTTTTTTTTTATATAGAATTTTTATAGTAAATAGACTTATTAGATATACTCTAGATTAGCTAGAGTTTAGGGTCTTTCCTCTTTCTATATATAAGGAGTTATAAATTTCTTAAGTTTTATAGTAAATATTAGCTTATATAGATAGTAGGTAAATTTAGTAAGAAATTAATACTTTCCTTTATTTTATTAGTAGCTTTTATAATATAAGTACTACTAGGCTTATAACCTATTAAGACTAATAAGGTATATATAGGGTAAGAGGTAAAGTTATTATATTATATAATATCTATCTAGTTATATAGTATAGGTAAGTGCTAGATATACTAGGTAATAGGAGATTGTTCTTCTGGCTTTAGAGCCTGCCTATTATCAATTCCTAAGTCTAGTACTTACTAGTAGGTAATATACTTTACCTACTACCTTAAGAAGCTTAGGATATTATTATCTACCTATAATTAGTGCCTTTTACTAGCTTTAGGCCTTAATCTAGGTATTATTAGTATATAGACTAATAATATAATTAGCCTTAGTATTATTACCTTTAGTAAATAAGAAGCTAATACCCTTATTATTACTAGATTCTAGGCTAAGCTAAAGGAGATACTTATAATAAAGAACTTACTAATATTTAATAAATACTATATCTTTTTAAATACTAATAGCTCTATCCTAATAATCCTAAAAGGATAATTAAAAAAGCTTTAGTTACTAATAGACCTAAAAGGGTATATTAAGTAGTAAGCCTAAGGTATATACCTAGCCTCTATCTACTAACTAGAAGCTATATTTAACCTATCTATTACTATATAATTTAGGGAGCCTAAAAAAGATAATTTTAAATACCTAAATACCTATATTTAATAGTAAATTAAGAATACTACTTAAGGCCTTTAGTACTTACTAATCTAGTTAAGAATAGCTAAGCTATTTATTTTTATTAATAATTCCTTTACTAATAATAAAGATTTAAGTTCCTAGCTAAGATATATAATTATTCTAGGTAAAAAGGAATTAGTTAACTATATTAAAATTACTATTTAGAGTAATATTATTACTTAAAGCTTAATAAAAAGTAAATATATTACTTAAAGTATACTAATATTAAAGCTATATAGTATAGTTCTAAGTACTAATATAAGCTATACCCTTTTTACTACCCTAAATAGGATTATAGAGTTAATAGGCCTAATAGTAGTTCTAATAGTAGTTTATATAGATTTATTTTTACTATATAAATGCCTAATAAAGCTTAGAACTACTAAAGAGAAGTATCTAATAATTAATATTATAATACTATACTAGTCCTATAAATACTATAAGCTTACTAAGGTCTACTAGTATTATACTAGTAGGTACTATAGTAGATATAGTTAACTAAGTATAATAAATATTTAGTAAAATATACTATATATAAAGGTATATAATAGATAGATTTATACTATATATAATTATATATAGTAGCTAGTTATACTATATAGTATATATATATAGTAGTTATACTATATAATAGTATATAAAGAAGTCTTAGTACCTATAGCCCTAATATAAGGTATTATAGGGGTTACTATAGTAGGTAACTAAGCTAATAAAGCTAGATTACTATAAAGGCGCTATTACCTCCTATAGGTAAGTAAAGCGACTGCCTATAAGCTATTAACTACTAATATATATAACTACTAATTATTCCTTTATTCCTATAATTTCCTAGTAATGCTTAAGGTACTACCTATTTATATATTTAACTATAGCCTCTCCCTTCTATAGTTTATTTTATTAGTTAATTAAGAATTATTATTATATAACTATTCCTATAGGGTACCTCTATAGGCACTCTATACCTATAATCTTATAACTATTACCTACTTAGAATAGCAATCCCAATATAAAGCCCCCTATATAACTATAAGCTACCCTATACCTAGTATAACTATAAGCTACCCTATACCTAGTATAATTATAAGCTACCTTATAGCTAGAAGAAAAAGGTAATTTATATATATTAATAGGTACTATTATACCTATTAGTAAGTAGGAGAATTAGGCTATTATTATAGTATATTATAGTAGCTATAATAGTTACTACTTTTCCTTATAGTTATTATTTTATTCCTTATAGTTATTATTTTATTCTACTAGTTGTTTTTCCTAGTTAATATAGATTAAGTAGGAGTAATAATAAGTAGCTTAAAAGCTAGAAGAACAATCTCCTATTACCTAGTATATTTAGTACTTACCTATACTATATAACTAGATAGATATAATATAATATAATAACTTTACCTCTTACCCTATATATACCCTGTTAGTCTTAACATTTTTAGTATCTTTAATTATAAAGAATAGTAAATAAAAGATATTTTTAAAAAGATCTTTCTTAATATAGGTATTACTAATACTTTTAATACTAATATAATATAAGTAAAGGTACTAATAAAACTAATTCTAGGCCTTTAGGTTATAGAATTAGCCTTTATTATAATAGTATACTTTAGTACTAGTTTTATAACCTTTATTAGTAAGATTATAGTATTTATAGTATTTAGAATAATTATATTCTAGATACTACTAACTACTATACTATTCCTACTTTCTATTAAAAATATAAATACTTTAAAGATCTAGCTAAATAATATTAATAATATACTTTATTAAGAATAACTAAAGGTAATTATTATAAAATACTAGGAATACTCTTAGTAAATATTAAATACTATTAAAGCTATTACTTTCTACCTTATAAAAAAAGAGCTTTAGTATTTATACTATTACTTTAAGTACTTCTTAATAGCCTATTTTAGTTAAATACTAAACTATATAGATAAGGAATTTAATAAGAAAGTACTAAATTACTTAATAGCTACTTATAAATAATACTAGCTATATACTAAGTTCTTTAAATAGTTTTAATTTACCTTAAAAGATAAATATAAGTTTAACTATAAAATACTAGCTAATATAATATATCTTAATAATTAATAACTTATTTTATATATACTAAATACTATTATCTCCTTTTAAATAGCTTAATTTCTTTATAGAAGTATAGAAAGTCCTTTAAAGAGTATTAAAAGCCTTTAAGATATATTCTAATTTTACTAGATTAATATATACCTTAAACCCCTTATATAGATTATTTATAATATTAGAAGTAACTTTTTATTTACTAAATTCTATAAATATATACCTTAAACCCCTTAAGTAGATTATTTATAATACTAAAAGTAACTTTTTATTTACTAAATTCTATAAATATACTAAGAACCTAGATATTTAAGTATATTTAATACTTATAAAAGCTTATAATATAATTAGTAAGTTAGAATACTACTATACTTCTTTTTAATAAGCTTATAATATTATTTATAAAAAGCTATAAAATACCTTAAATACTAATAAGTACTTATAACTTATTATTAAGACTATAAATAACTCTACTAGTCTTAATAGCTTAATACTTACCTTATTAGTCTTTAGTACCTATTCTTACTTTTTAGAAGGCTTCTTACTATATTCTTTAGTAGCCTAGTATACTAAAGCCTTTTAAAAGGTAATTAATACTACCTAGAAAGCCCTCTTCTTATAATAAGTATATAAGGTACTAGCTATATATAATAGTCTTAATATAGGCTTTTTATACTACTTACTATTATAGTTAGATATTTATATTTAGTATAAAAATAGTACCTAGACTAGCCTTTATAAGCTAATAAGTATAAATACTAGAAAATATATTATAAAAATACTATTTAGCCTTATTAGCTTCTATATAATTACTATATACTTATTTCTTACTAATAAAAACCTAAATATAGATTTAAAAATATTATAAGCTTTTAAAAATAATACTAATAGTAAATATAACTTTAATAATAATTTAGATTATAATTATTAAGTCTTTAGAACTATTAAAGCTTACTAAAGCCTTATTAAAACTTATTAAAGTTATTTTAAAATCTATTAAAACTATTTTAAAGTCTTTTAAAATATAAAGTTTTTTAATTTATTAAGTTTAACTTTACTATTTATTATAAATATTTATTTAAATTTTAAATAATTAAGAAATTAAGTTTAAAATTATTAGAAAGCCTATAAAGAAAATATATATAATTCTATATAGTTATTAAGATTATAGTAAAAATATACTATTTACTTAATTATTAACTATTTAAAAAATAAGTTAATATTTAATTCTAGGTTTTATATTAATATAGATTTAATAAGGTTAGTTATTATAGTTTTAAGATATTATTTAGGCTTATATATAGGCTAGAATCTATTTTTAATAATATATTCTTATTAAGATTTCTTTAGAACTTTATTATCTTTATTTTAAAAGTATTATTATTAAGATTATTTTATTATTATATAGTATTCTTAAGTTTAATATTTATTAATAAATAATATACTTTATTTACGATTTTAAAAAGCTTAAAATATTATTATTTATTTATAATTAATATTTTCTATTAGTTTTAAGTTTTAATTAAAATATAATTAATATATAAATTAATAATAAAATTAGTTTTAATATTATTACTTTTAATAAATAAAAAACTATTATTTTTATTATTATTAGATTTTAAACTAAGTTAAAAAGAATATTTATAATAAAGAATTTATTAATATTTAATAATATTATATTTTTTTAAATATTAATAAAGCTATTTTAATAATTTTAAAAAAATAATTAAAAAAACTTTAATTATTAATAAACTTAAAAAAGTATATTAAATAATAAACTTAAAATATTTATTTAGTCTTTATTTATTAATTAAAAGCTATATTTAATTTATTAATTATTATATAATTTTAAAAAACTTAAAAAAAAATAATTTTTTAATAATTAAAAACTTATATTTAATAATAAATTAAAAATATTATTTATAGTTTTTTAATATTTATTAATTTAATTAAAAATAATTAAGTTATTTATTTTTATTTATAGTTTTTTTATTAATAATAAATATTTTAAATTTTTAATTAAAATATATAATTATTTTAAATAATAAAGAATTTATTAATTATATTAAAATTATTATTAAAAATAATATTATTATTTAAAATTTAATAAAAAATAAATATATTATTTAAAATATATTAATATTAAAACTATATAATATAATTTTAAATATTAATATAAATTATATTTTTTTTTATTATTTTAAATAAAATTATAAAGTTAATAAGTTTAATAATAATTTTTAATAATAATTTATATAAATTTATTTTTATTATATAAATATTTAATAAAATTTAAAATTATTAAAAAAGAATATTTAATAATTAATATTATAATATTATATTAATTTTATAAATATTATAAACTTATTAAGATTTATTTATATATCTTCGTAAGTAGATACTAGGCCTAACCTACCCTATACCTGCCTATAGGCTAAAATATAAAAAATAAGTTTAGTAAGTAAGTTAACTTAATAACTAGTTAGTCTATAAATCTAGGAAGTACCTAGCTTATAAGTATAGTAACTATAAGTAGAAACGTTAAAAATATAGTTATAGAACCTATCTAGGGGTAATACCTATATATAGATAGTATACACCTAGCCTAGCTCCTACTAGGAATCTTTAAAGAAGACTTAAAAAAAATACTCTTCTTAATATTATAAAAGAGTCTTAATAAGGTATAAAAACTTATAGATTCTATCTATACTATATAGAAGGAGATAGCTATTATAGATATAAAGCTTATCCCCTTTAAGGCTATTTAATATATTATAGTAAAGGCCCTTTAAGAATACCTAGTAGGTAATCCTTAGCCTACCTCCTATATAGAGGCGGCTTAAAAGCCCTTAGGCCTTTAGGTAAAGCTAATTCTAGCCTACTATAATACTAAGCTATTAGTTAGCTACTACTCTTACTTAGAAGAGATTTAATCTCTTTACCTATAAGAGCTTATTATTAAGGCTAATAGGGCCTTAAAGGTAGATACTATTATAGCTACCTACTAACTCCCCTCTAGAGATATAGTCTTTTCCTTCTATAAAGAGGTAAAAGATTATATTAAGAATAATAAATAGGTTAAGGTAGCTTATACTAGGGAAGTACGCCTTACCTAGTAGGAATACTCTATAGTAGTTAAAAGAGTACCTATCTTAAAGATCTTATAGGATACCTCTAACCTTACTATAGAGCTTTTAGCTACTAATAAAGTAAATATTATATTAGCTAAGGCTATTTAAGCCTATCTAGGAGCTAGATTAAAGACTACCTTTATTATTAGAGTCTATAAGATAAGTATTATTAACTACCTTTATAATACTAGAGTATTCTTCTAAGTATAGGCCTTTATCTATAAACCCTTTTTAGAGTCTATTTAACCTTACTAATATTATAACTATTATACTATAGGATATATTACCTACTACTATAATAAGAAGGCTAGGTATAGCTAATACTTAGGTAGTACCTACCTAGAAGGGGAGGCCTACTTAGTAGTAGCTAACCTAAGTAAAGAAAGGTACTTAAACTATAAAGGTTAATACCTAGCCTAGGCTTAAGCCTATCTAGTCTAGGTAAAGTACTAGAAGGCTATTAATATAAAATACTACTAGTAACTAATAGTTTTCGCCTAGCTATAGAAGATTTAATGCCTACTATACTCCCCCTAAGCCTCTTTACTAAATAAAAGAGACCTAGTAGGCTAGGTAAGCTAGTTAGTAGATAATACCTTATTAAACCTATTAGGCTAATAAGCCCCCCCCTTAGTCTTAGGAGGGCCCCCCCCCCTAGACTCCTTATTAAAAGCTAAGAGAGAGACCCCCTAATTTACTAAATAGAATTAATATTACCCTTAAGCTTAATAAGCTAAATATAGTAATAAGTAAGTTATCCTCCCCCTTCTAATAGGTTATACTAATAAATTAAGCTTAAAGTATAAATAACTCTATTAAGAAAGTATAGGTAAACTCTTTCTTTATAATTCTAACCCTTCTCCTACTAAGAGCTAATATAGCCTTAGTTATAAGCTCCTCTTTAGACTCTTTATAGATAGATATTAATATAATACCCCCCCTATTAGAACTAAGTATTTAAGGTAAGCTATTACTAATAGTAATAGACTAACTAACTAGTAACTAGCTAGCTAAAGACCTATAAGTAGCTACTTTAACTACTATATCTACTATACTTATTATACCTAATCTCCTAATAGGACCTAGTAAGACCCTATAAGTAGCTACTTAGAAGCCTACTAGGGTAATAGAGAATACTAATACTATAACTATTAATAAAAGTACTATTATAGAATATTAATAAAAGTAGTACCTAAATATAGCTAGTACTTTATAATAAATCTAAGCTAGATATTATTACTATATAGGAAATATTAGATAATAGACTATCCCTAGCCTTAGTATTAGCCTTATATTAGTACTTTTAAGGAAATAAGAGGATAATAATATATATATATAAGAGGATAAGTATAGAGAATTATATAGTCTCCTTTAAGAAGGATAGCTATTATATTATCTTCTTTAACTTATTAGTCTATTTCTTTAATATTTACTTTAAACCTAGTATAGATTTAATATAACTCCTTCCCCTTCTAGATAAGGAGTTAATATATATTATAGTAGGGGATTTTAATATCTACTACCCCCTTTAGGATATTTATAAAAGGACCTTATTAATATTAGAAGGGACCCTATCTACCTTAGAGTAACTTAAGATAGTACTAATTACTCTTTAAGGAATAGTTATAAAAGAAAAGTTTAATAAGAGATTAAGTATATTAGACTTAGTCTAGTACTCTTTAGACCTTAAAGGCTAGATATTAAATTCTCTAAAGGACCTAATAGGGTCTAACTACTACCTTTAGCTAATAGAGGTTAACTCCTTTATTCCCCCCCTTATAACTATATACCTATCCTAGTATAAGATAGATATAGACTTAGTATAAGTAGAGGCTATAATTAGGTTTCCCTTAGATCTTAATAAGCTATACTAGCTATCTATTCTAATAGAGATTAATACTATATTTAAGAACTTAAATAGGATTCTAAAAAGAATCTTATTAGTAAATATCCCCCTCTAGGTACCTCTATAAGGCTAGGTAGCCCCCTAGTAAACGCCTAAAGTTATAATAGTAATAAAGGAGGCCTAAGAGCTTTATAGATAAGCTTAGAGGGTTAGAATAGAAGGAGACTAGAAGAGAATACGCTAGGTGGTTACTACCTAGGATAGGATAGTCTAGAAAGTAAGGAATTAGGTATAGAGAGTTTACCTAGATATAGTTACCTAGATACTAAGTAGGCTTTAGAGGTACTACTAATAGGTAAAAAAGTATATTAAAGGTATAGGCTTTAATATAGTCTTATTACTTAAAAGAAGAGGGGACCTCCTAATAGCTAAGATAAGATAAGAAAAGGTTAAAGTCTTAGTGAAAAAGTTCCTCCTTAACCCCTTAATAAGCTTCTATAACCCCTAACTACTAGTAGATAAGGTTCTAGACTAGGATATAAGTGTAGTGTTAGAGGATATTACTATAGACTAGGTAAGGTCTATACTAATAAGGTATATATTATAGAATACCTTAGGCCTTAATAGGATCCCCTATAGGTTCTTTAAGATATTAGGAGAATTACTATACCTCTACCTTATAATACTCTATATAGCTTATATATAGATAGGATATTTTCTAAAGAGGTATTAGGTAAAGATAATAATTATTATATAAAAGCTAGGTAAGATAGAATAAGAATATAGGATAGCTAGAGGATAGAGACTAATTACCCTTTTAAATACTATAGGAAAGCTCTTTAAAAAGATTATAGTAGACTAAGTAGCTAGAGTAGTAGAATCTTATAGGCTCCTCCTAGATAGCTAAATAGGTAATTAATAATAATAGTTAATAGAGATAGTAATTACCTTAGTAGTTAAACTTATCTAAATTACCTAATATTAAGGTGGCTTTACCTTAATACTTTAACTTAATATTATAGGTATCTTTAATAATATAGTTTACTTAGTAGTAATAGCTACCCTCTAGTACTTAAAGTTCCCTTTTATTATCCTTTCTTTATTAGAAACCTACCTTTAGGATAGGATAATATAAATCTACTTAGATAGATCCCTATTAGACACCCTCTAGATCTAATAAGGAGTCCTATAGGGCTCCCCCCTATTACTAATTCTATTTATTCTTTTCTTATTATCTTTATACTAGGCCCTAATAAAGGTTTAAGGGATAATAACTATAAGGTTTACTAATAATATAAACCTTCTTAGTATAGTAGTATCCTAGGACTAGGTTATAGCCTAGCTCTAATAAGTATAGACTATCTATTTTAAGTAGTTAGTAACCTATACCTTAATATTCTCTATTCTAAAATTCTAACTTCTTTACTTCTAATAAGGTTAATCTATAGTCCTAGGGAGCCTCTAGCTTAGGGACTACTAGCTTATACTATAGGTAGTAATTTAACTCTTAGGAGTTTAGCTTATACTATTATTAGTATAGATAGTATATATAGCTAAAGTTAAGGTAAAGGTTCTCTTTATTTAATAGGCCCTAAAAGCTTTTATTAGGATAGCTTAGGGCCCCTAACTAGGATATATAAGAGAACTTTACCTTTATACTATTTAACTAATTATAGCTTATAGCCTTATTACCTAGTATACCTTAAGAGATAGACTAGTAAGTCTAGTTACTACCTTTAATACCTTCTAGGTAATATACCTTTATATAGTAATAAGAGCCTTCTAGGCTATAACTACCTATTATATTAAGGTTAAACTTAATATCCCCCCTATCTACCTCTACCTTACTACCTATAAGGCTTAGACCTTAATAAGATAGGAAGAGAATAGAGTAGTAGCTTAACTCTAATATATAACTACCTAGGTTATATTATAGATCTTAATCTTAATAGTATAGTACTATAAGATCTACTAATAAAGACTACCCTTTATATACCTTATAAAAGGGCTCTTAATAGATATTAACTAGATAGTAGAAGGTAATAAGAAAAAACTAGGAGAGTAGCTCTAGGTTATATAGAATAACTACTAAGAGGATATAGATATATATTACTAGAAGTAAGTTAGTTAGCTATAGATTTACCTAGCTTACTACCTACTATAGGTTTAATATAAGAAAAAGGGGGATACCCTATAATTCCCTTTATACTATATTAATTTATTAATTATATAGCTTTATATAGGTAAGATTAAGCTAATAGCTTTCCTTTATAATAGGAGAGTCTTTAGATTCTCTTTATTAATATATTAATATAAAGAGGGACCTAAAGATCCTATCTATATTATCTTCTCCTATCTACTATTACACCTAGGCCTAGATATAACCCCCCTTTAGAACTAGAGAGATATTCTCCTAGCTTTTAACTACCTAAAGTATATAATAACTATTATAATATAGTTCTATAAATAGTAATAACTATAATACCTTTAAATATAAATAGATAATAAAGAATAATAAGCTAGGCTAAGTCTTAGTTAGGTCTTAATAATAATATAGGTAGAGGTAGGTTTAGAGTATAATATTCTATTATTTAACTAGAGATTCTTATAAATTTTTACCTACTAATATAATAATATCTATTAAAAGTTAAAAAGGAATAAAACTAAAGTATTTCTTACTAGACCTAAAGGTAGGGGTAGTTAAGACTATCTTAATTACTTTAACCTCTTTCTTAATAATATCCTTCTTAACTACCTTCTTAATAGTCTTTTTAGGCTTTTTACCTTTATCTAGAAGGGGCCTCTTCTCTTTTCTTTTATCTTTAATACCCTTTTTAGTTAGGCCTTTTCTTTTTCTATTAATAGGGGCTCTTTTAGCCCTTTCCTTTAAGATCTATTATACTAAGGATAGACTTATAGTAGTAGTATAATTAGGAGGAGTCTAGGGTAACTTAGATAACCCTAGCTTACTATTACTAATAACCTTATTATAGGTAGTAGGATTAAACCTATTAAGAAGTATAAAAGTATTATATTAAGGCCTAAGATAATTAATTAAAGCTATAAATAGAGAGTATATTATATATATATTATTAATAAGTCCTTTAAAAATACTTACTAGTTTACTTTAAACTATAAATATACTTAGAGATAGGTATACCTTATATATTAGAACTAGGCTAGAGGGTATAGTAAGAGTAGCTATACTATAGGTATACTTCCTAGTTATATTACTTATAGTATAGTATTAATAAATAACTATATTATATAGTTAGGTATACTTTTTATCCTCTTTATTAGGGAAATTATTAGTTATATTAAAAGGCTAAGTTAAAGCCTTAAGAATAGATTAAGTAATTAGCTAAAATTAAATAGTAGTAATAGACTTAATAATAAATATATAGATATAAAAATAGGAGAGCTTTTTTTTTATATACTAAGGATAAGAGTTTAAGTTTAAAGCTATACTAGTTAGCTTTTAAATAGGAAAATAAAGTAAAAAGACCTACCTTTTAGCTTATAGTAAACTAACTATCTTTTATCTATAAAGGGTAAATAATTTATATAGGGAACCTATATAGGACTAATATTTATAGGAGTAAGGTAATATATTCTCTTTACTAGCTTCTTTTTTAGACTTTTATCTACTTTTCTCTTCTTTTCTTTAGGTTTTTAGATTAAAGGGGATAAAGTAGGTAATATAGTTTTTATAGTTTTTATAAGACTAATAAGAGAAAAAGAGAGAACCTTAAAGGTAATAATATAATATTAAAAGTTATAAGGAAACTAGAGAAAGGATAAGAGGTTAATAAGGAGTAAAAAGGAGAGGAGTAAGAGTAAAGAGTAAGGTAAAGGCTAATAAGGACTTATAGGAGTAATTAGGCTACTTAGAATAGACTAAGAAAATTAGGTAATAGACTAATAAGCTATAGTAAGGTAAATCTAATTAAGGATACTCCCTATAGGGTATCTTAGAATTATATACCTAGACTTATATAGAAGCTTTAATATAGAGGGAGATATAATACCCTATAAGTTCTTAACTATTAGGTAAAGTATATTAATAGGTATAAAGAGCTTAAGGAGTAAAGGAGAGTATATATAGAAGTAAATAGAAGCTATAATACTAATAGCTAAGGAACTAGAAGGATTAATAAGGGGACTAAAAGCCTTCTTTTAGTTAAGTATAGGAATAGGAGTTAATAGATAAGATATTATAGAGTAGCTATATAGAATTAGTTAATAGGGAATAGTAGGATTTAGTAAGGAAAGGCTATAAGTATAAAAGAAGGGGATATAGAAAGGAAGGAAGAGGTAGAAGAGGAAGAGGAGGAAGATATACTAATAAAGATAAAGAAGATAATATTAATAATAAAGAAGAAAAAAGAGAAAAAGGAAGAGGAAGAGGAAGGGCGCCTTTTATCCCTTACTAGCTACTAGCTAGTAGCTAGTAAGGCTCTAAATTACTTATTTATATAAAGTCTTACTAGCTATAAATAGAATTAAAATAATAACTTATTAGCTATATACTAACTAGTAAAAAATAATAATAACTATAAGTATTTAAATAGAGTATAGTTAAAATTACTACTTAGCCCCTATTAAAAGCTAATAGTTATAAAGAAAATATATTTATTTATTTATTAAATCTTATTATATAGTATAGGTTAATAATAATAAGAATTAAAGGTAACCTTAGGAGTACTACTATAATATCCTTTATAGGGTATACCTTAAACCTATATAGATAAAGTATAGGGTATTAAGGGTAAAAGAAGATAGTAGATAAGGATAGGAGCTAGAGACTCTTAAGGGAGAGGGGAGGTAAGGGTATTATAGAAGCTAGGAGGCTATAGTAGTAGTTAAGCTTAACTAGCCTAGAGACTTATAGGGCTAGATATAGCTCCCTTTAATATAGATAAAAATAGAGGGGAGGGGGAGGAACTAAAAGGTTAAGAGGATAAGAGGATAATAAGCTTAACTAGTCTAGAGATATATAGGATTAAATATAGCCCCCTTAATATAGATAAAAACCTAAAAAGAGGGGAGGTAATTAATATACTTAGCTAGCTAGAGTAGTATAGGCTAGATATAGGCTAAGATATAGATAAAAACCTAGTATATAGTATTAAGAAGGGTCTTACTAGACCCTTATATACTCTAGAATAAGACTATAAAGGATCTTATAAATATAGATAAGGTTTTCCCCTAGGTACTTTAGTTTTTCCTTACCCTATAATTAGTAGAGGTATTAGATAGGTTATTTAGCTTAATTAGTATATAAGAATTATTATTATTATTAAGATTTATTAAATTAATAATAATAATAACTTTATAAATATATTAATAAAAACTATTTTAAATAAAGTATTATAAAAATTAATTAATAATAATTAGTTAATATTATATATTTAAAATTAAATTAATTATATTATAAAAATTATAAAAAGACTTAAAAACTATATAATTTAATTAAAAAAAAAACTATTAATATTATATTAATAAATATTATAATAAATATAATTTATTAAATATAATAAATATTTAATAAAATATATTATATATAAAAATATATAATAAATAAAATTATATTATATATAATTATATATAATATTTAATTATATTATATAATATATATATATAATAATTATATTATATAATAATATATAAAAAAGTCTTAATATTTATAATTTTAATATAAAATATTATAAAAATTATTATAATAAGTAATTAAATTAATAAAACTAAATTATTATAAAAATATTATTATTATTTATAAATAAATAAAGTAATTATTTATAAGTTATTAATTATTAATATATATAATTATTATTTATTTTTTTATTTTTATAATTTTTTAATAATACTTAAAGTATTATTTATTTATATATTTAATTATAATCTTTCTTTTTTATAGTTTATTTTATTAGTTAATTAAGAATTATTATTATATAACTATTTTTATAAAGTACTTTTATAAATACTTTATACTTATAATCTTATAACTATTACTTACTTAGAATAGTAATCTTAATAAGGTATATTAATAAGTACTATTATACTTATTAGTAAGTAAGAAAATTAGGCTACTATTATAGTATATTATAATAGCTATAGTAATTACTACTTTTCCTTATAATTATTATTTTATTCTATTATTTATTTTTTTAATTATTTTTCCTAGTTAATATAGATTAAATAAAAGTAATAATAAATAGCTTAAAAGCTAAAAGAATAATCTCTTATTACCTAGTATATTTAGTACTTATCTATACTATATAACTAGATAGAAGATATATAATATAATAACTTTACTTTTTACTTTATATATATTCTATTAGCTATAATAATATCTTTTTATAAAAAAAAAAGTAATTATAAGCTAGTAATTAAATTATATAAAGTTAAAATTATTATAATACCTAGAATATTATTTAAATAGTTAAATAAGGTAGAAATTAAGAGCTTAATAGCTACTAGTATATTTAAATTTATAGAATTTAACCTTAAGGTTTATAAAGATATATAAATCTTTAATTTAAAGCTTATTAATAAAGTTAAAAGTAAAGAAATAAAGAAGAAGTATAAAAAGTCTAGAATAGTAATTTATAGCTTTAATAATTAAGATAAAACCTTAATTTTAATAGTATTACTTATAATTTAATAATTAAGCTAAAAAACTATTATTATTATTACTTTCTTAATTATTAAAGAAAGAGGTAAAAAATATAATAAAATAAAAGGTATTAAAAAGTAAATCTAATCTAAAGATATTACCTAGATATATACTTAATTAAAAATAATACTAAATAGAATAATTCTAATAAGGTTATTAAAATAACTATAGTATTAATATCTATAAGCTATAATTATAATAGTTCTAAAGCCTTTTTATAGTATCTTAAAAGTAAGTAATTACTAGTATATAATATACTTAAAGTATCTTCTTAAATAGCTAAGTATAACTATTTTAATATTTAATCTATACTTCTTTATTTTAAATAAAAGGGAATTTAAAATTATAAGCCTTTTAATAAATAATATACTTATTCTAAGTAATAAAGGCTTTATTAAAAAAGAAAATAAAGAAATATAAAAAGTAAATATTATTATAAAGTTAGAAAATAATTTAATAATAAAAAATCTATTATTCTTTAATAGCTACTATCTAGACTTTAAGAAAGATAGTATAATTATTATAAGCTAATATAAATAAAAGAAGAAACTAAAAATACTCTTAACTAAGAAAGAGTATACCTAGTAAAGAGTCTAAGAAGTATATATTACTAATATTTACTAGCTAAAAGTAGTATTTAACCTTTCTATAGCTACTTAATAGTAATAACTTAAAAAGAAAGACTTTAAAAAGCTAAGAATAAAAATTTAATAATAAATAAATAATTAAGAAAAAGGTATTTAATATTTTTAATAAACCTTAAAAAATAAAAATATTTATTTTTATTAATAGATTATTTATTAATAATAAAGATTTAAGCTTTTAAATAGGTTATATTATTATAATTAATAATAAAGAATAAATTAATAATAATAAATTTATATTTAAAAAGAATATTATTACTTAAATCTTTATAAAGTTAAAAAGAGTAATAAAATTAGCTTTAGTATTAGAATTATATAATATAGTTATAAAAATAAATATAAAATATACTATTAATTTAATAATTAATATAATTATAAAGAAATTAAATATTCTAAAAATCTTAATAATTATTTATATTAACTCTTTATTACTATATAAATACCTTATTAAGCTTAGAATAACTAAAAAGAAATAGCTAATAATTAATATAATAACTCTTTATTAATTATATAAAAAAAAAGAAGTTTATAAGTTATAATAGATTAATAATAATAATAATCTAATTAATATTATAATAAAGATATTATTAAATTAAATAATATAAAGCCTTATTTAATTAAATAAATTAAATATATAAATAAAGAAATAAGTAGAATATAAGAATAAAAATAAGTTAAAAGTAGTAAATTATTAAGAGATTAAGGTATTAAGGAATTTATTAATAAGAAAGTATATATATAAAGGGAAAGGAGGGCTCTAATTAGCTAAAAAGGACCTAGAATAGAAAAATAAAGCTTTAGTATTAATAATATTAAAAGAAATAGTTTTTAATATATTTATAAGTAAATTAGGCCTATTTATAAAGCTATAAAAAAAGAGTATATAAGTATTAACTCTATATAAGTAGGTAATTTAAAGCTAGCCTCTTATTAGCTAGTAAGTAGGTAGAAGACCTACTTTTAAGAGCTATAGACCTATTAATCCTAGCTATTAAGGAAGGTAGTGTTTATATTAGAGTTAGTAATAATTAATTATTAGGAACTAAATTAATGTTATTATTGCTTTTGTTATTATTCGAATACACCTTGATTCCAACATAGGCCATCTCATAACAGCCAGGCTTTCTCGTAACAGCCAGGCTATCTCGCAACAGCCAGGCTTTCTCGTAACAGCCAGGCTATCTCTCAACAGCCAGGCTATCTCGCAACAGCCAGGCTATCTCGTAATAGCCAGGGCAACAGCCAGGCTATCTCGCAACAGCCAGGCTTTCTCGCAACAGCCAGGCTATCTCTCAACAGCCAGGCTATCTCGCAACAGCCAGGCTATCTCGCAACAGCCAGGGCTATACTACTCTATTATAGCTATATTGCTATTTCAATATACATGCACTATCCTGTCACATATTTACCATGTCTAGCAAAAGTGGTGGGCACTCACACAAGTGCTGGTGCTCCATCTTGCCCTATAAGTGTCATAATATGTTTTATCGCACAGAGCACTGCCCCGATAAGAGGGCTTATCTCATCTACGCTTATCGTCGACAACCTCTCGTATTCTGAGACATGGCGTCGTCTAGTAACGCCAAAAGAAGCGGTCTTAGGCCACGAATTCGGCATCAATTGGCATATATAAAGTAACCATTCGTCTCTCATAGCTCTACCTAATGCAAGGCTGATTTCCCTGTTATCTTCGCTTTCTGTTATCCCTCTGTGAGCTGTGTTAGCTGCGCTGCCGTCTTATGTAACCATAACGATGCTCCACATGTTTAGCCCCACATTGGAGGGCACGTGCATTTATCATGTTAGGGCGGCCAGCCGCCTCCAGAACAACCACTGCAAACTGTTCCACCAACACAATTTACCTCCCTTCAGCGTGTTTAGGATTTATCGTACGCAATGTCCGAAAACGAGACCGAAAGACTTCAACAGGAGATAGCACAACTACGGCGTGAGACAGCACAAGCACGGCGTGAGGCAGCACAAGCACAGCGTGAGGCAGCACAAGCACAGCGTGAGGCAGCACAAGCACGGCGTGAGGCAGCACAAGAGCGAGGCAAGAACCAGAAGACCACGCTCGAGGAATACCTATACAACTGCCACTTCCACCTCTATCAGAAGCTCAACCTCGCCAATCTATCCCGGTGTACAACCGGAAACACCAGCGTGGAAGGGAAATACTACCCAAAGCGGCTATGTCGTTGGCACGAATTCGAGAATACACATTTACAACGGCACTTTAAGGTGATTCAGTCAGCATGTAATGGCAGGCGCCTCTTTCACCAAGAATCCACAACCATAGATCTGGGGTGGTCTGTCTTTCGAAAGCGGGCAAGCAGCGAAAACGACGTCGACAATTTTGAGAAGAATGCTGTGGAAGATCATGTCTGGGAAATCCTGCGGCCCGTATGGGACGATATGGACCTACGCACAGAATACCAGTGTTCGCAGATACGCTTTAGCAGTAACCGCCGCGATATGATGGCAGCAATACATCAAGGCCCGTCCGCCATAGCACAGGAATTTGTTGAGGATAGCCAGGGGCGACGGCGACGGCGACGAATTGAACCGAGCGAGCGGATGGCATCCGAGGAAAAAGTCAAGTCACCCCCAACGAGGCCTGACGGATGGGGCATCCGCACACATCCAGACGGAGACGAGAGTCATGCTTTCGCCTTTGAATACAAAGCTGCACACAAGATCTCGCCGGAGTCGGTCAAAGCTGCCGTAGCAAAGGAGACATTTTTCATGGAGGTTATTCAGCGAATCTGCAGCGACAAGGTCAGCACAGATGAAGCACGGGAAAATGAGAAAATGGAAGAGGCCATTGCCATGGCATTAACACAAGTCTTCGACTACATGGTCCGATACGAGGTTGCCTACGGCTACGTGGCCGCCGGCAAGTCTTTGCTGTTACTGCATGTTGACAGAGCCGATCTGCAGACGCTATATTGCCATACTTGCTTGCCCGAAGAAGACGTGGGGGCGGTACCTGACGGGGCCTTGACCGACGATACGCTGATGCACACGGCGGTCGCTCAATTGGCCAGCTTTTTCTTGTTGAGCCTGCGGTCGGAGGCTCTTCGGGGAGCCTCGCTCGAAGCGGCGTCGCAGAGAGCCTCAGCCACATTGAAGCCGTGGCCGGAGCCGTACGAAGATGCGGCCTGTGTTGTGGAGGTAGAGAAGACCGATTCGTCAAGCGACTCGTCACAGGAAACAGGTTCCCGCTACACACCTAGTGTGAGCCCGACCCCTCGAAAAACTCGGTCCAGGTCGTCCTGCAAAGCCACCGACTTAACCACAGAGGGCGACGACGAAGACGAAGACAACGGACCGGATAGGGGGCCAACTCGGCATCAACCAACAGTGGAGACCAACAATAAGCGTAAGGATGGCCCGTCAAGCAGCAGCTCAAAGGGCGAGAGTACTGAGATATCCTTCTCGGTACCTAGCAGGCAGTACTGTACTCAGGCGTGCTTGCTCGGCCTCAAGCGAAGCATGGATCTCGATAATAACTGCCCAAATGTGCAACTACACCGAACTCGAGAAGGATACAGCCGGCATCCCATCGACGCTAAAGCCTTCACCCACCTAATAAGTCAGCAGCTACGCCAGAATCCGTATCATAAATGCGACGCATTGGACCGGTCGGGCAAGAGGGGGTCGGTCGGGGTGCTCTTTAAGCTGGAGCTGGAGCCTTATGGCTACACGCTAGTAGGCAAAGGGGCATTGTCAGGCCGTCCGTATGACTTGGAGCACGAGGGTACCATCTACGCTAGGCTCGACAGGCTCCAGGGCTATGTTGTGCCTGTGCACCTAGGGCTTGTGGAGCTAGAGTGGGGACACCTTATTGCTGGCGGCATCCGAGTCTTTGATATAATGCTGATGTCTTGGGGTGGGGAGATGGTATTGAAAGCAGAGTTGCCGGGCCTTGCGAGGGAGGCGCAGTGCTCGTTGCAGGCGGTCTGGGCGGAGGGCGTTGATCATTGTGACGAGCGGGCTCCCAACCAGTTATGGAACGCGGAACGACAGCAGGTTATGATCATTGACTTTGACCGGGCTACCCTGCGGCCTAAACCGCAAAACAAACTACTACTTACAACAAAAGGGACGAAGAGGAAACAAACTGGAGGTGGTTCTAGACACAGCCAGAGGCGTCGCTTGATTGATAGTCAGACTTAGGTAGTATAGCTATCCAAAGTTAGGCATAGAGTATTGCTTTTTATAGCTTTTTATAGCTTTTTAAGGTAATAGACTATAGTATATTAAGATATCCTACCTTACAAAGTTTATATGTTTCTATTCTAAAAATTTAATTAAAACCTTATAAGCTTATAACTATAAAGTATTACTATAATTATATAAAATAGTAATATAACTAATATAACTTACTAAGAAATTATAAAAAGTAAGGATAATAAAGAAATTAGCCTTATATTAGATAAAGTTATAAATAATAAATAGTTACTTTATATATTCTACCTAGAGTATAAGCTTCTAGTAAAGCGTATACTTAGTTAACTTACTAGGTATTTATTTAGCTAGCTTATAAGATTTTTAACCTTCTAAAAGGCCCCTTTCTCTTAAAAATATTATTAATCTTAGTAAAAAAGAAATACTATTTAGAAAAAATAGCCTTAGTAAAGGCTATACTAGTATTACCGCTACTAAGCCTACTATAGGAAATTCATAACGCTATCCTCCTAGAGCTCCTAATATACTAGTAGTAATATAAGCCTATCTTTAATAGAAGGTTTATATAGTAGTGTATTTACCTATAGAACTACTTTAATAAGAGGAAGCCTAAGGATACTAATATCTATATTAAGAGGCTTAAGCTATAGCTATTAGCCTAGTTAGCTATAGCCCTATAGGTAATAAGCTAGTAGCTTTATAATAAGATTATACTTCTAGTTAAAAAGAAACTTAAGATAGGTAAAGAAAAGATCCTATTTATTCTAGATATTATAGTTATTAAGGATATAGGTATCTTCCTAACCTAACTATACTTTCTATATAGAATAAAGTATATACTTAGCCTATATATAAATATATATATTATATAACTTAATAAAAATACTATACCCTTTAAATAGGTTAAGTTTATATATTATCTAGAAAATAGATTCTATAATAATCTTAAGATATTTACCTTTTAAAGCTTCTATACTATCTTAGCCTTAGTCTTACTAAGCTACCTTTATTATAAGCTAGTATATAATAAGATAAAAGGTATTAAGTATATAAAGGTACTAATAAATAAGTATAGGATTAGTATAATAAATACCTACCTTATACTATTAGAAGTAATATTAAAAAAGCTTGCTATAGTGTCCACTACCTAGCAGCCTAACAGGATTAGTAAGTTATACTGGTAGTAATAGTCAATATATATAAGATAGCTAGGATACTAATTTTAAAGTATCCTATTATATCCTTTTATTCTCTCTTTATAATAACCACTATAGATTCTATATAGATATTTAATAATATTTCCTTTATATAGCTAGACTAGCTATCCTAAGTAATAACTCCTTATATAATATTATTATATAACTAGTTATAAGACTATTAACCTTAACTACTAGAGAATATCTTTAAAAAGGCACTAAGCCTAGTAATCTTAGGCACTTCTAATAATAATAATAATAATATACTATTAATACCTATAAAGTCTATAGGATATTAGTTTTAGCTAGTAGTAAAGTTAGTATTCCTTATATACCCTAAGTACTTTCTACCTATATAGGACTTCCTTAATAGTATTAAATCCTTTAGCTTTAAGTACTTTTATATAGTATAAAAAGAGTATAAGAATAAGATACTATACTTCTATATAATTAGTAAGTAGCCTTAAAAGTATAATATTAAGAATATTAAGTTCTTTAATATTAGTTAATATTACCTTAATATTTAAAAAATAAAGAGTTATATTACTATATAGTAATATCTTAATAAATATACTATAAAGTATATTAATAGTAATATATAAGAGCCTAAGGCCCTTTAGTAAGAGGCTAAGTCTATAATATAGAAAGATATAGTAACTCTTAAGGATAGATCTAGCTTCTTCTTATATCTTAGTAGTAAGGTATTATATAATCTAATTCTCTACTATAGGAATATCTAAGTATATATAGATAATCTATTCTAGCTACCTATACTAGTATATATACTTGTTAAGGACTAGCCCTAGGGTATTTGTAGATAGGTGTTATAATAGTATTAACTCTCTTATAGAGTAAGAGAGGAGGAAAAGCTAGTCTATCTATCTACTCTAGTATATAAAGGGGGCGCGCTAGGGGCGCGCCTGTGGTGGCCTTAGGCCAAGCCTAGCCCAGAGTAGGCTCGAGCCCGACTCCTTCACAATACTACCTATTTTAATAGGTAGAGCCTAGGTCCTACTTAATAAGATTAAGAGTTAGCTTATAGAAAATCTCTATATATCTTTATACTTAGTATATTCTAAGTCCCTTTATATCTTTAGTAAGATATAGCTTTATAAGACTATATAGGCTTATTAGCTTAGTATTTACTATTATATAAGTAGTTATTAGAATATATTACTATTTAATAGTAATAAAGACTATATTATTATTAATAATATCCTTTTCTTAAAGAAGAATATATAGAAGTACTATAAGTAGATACTTAGGTATTAAAATAACTTCTTTATAATAAATAAGTATATAAAGAAAATTAACTTTACTATTTAAGGTAAGCCTTATATATACCTATTTAAAAAGGACCTTTATAACTATATAGGTATTAACTATAAGTAGATAAATAATAACTATATATTTATAAACCTATAGGTATTATTATATATAAAGGGGGTATAAAAGGATAATATAGATTAGCTATAGCTAAATTAATTAAAGCTAGATAAAATAAATAATAATATTAGTTTTTAACTAGACTAGGGGTCTACTTACTAGAATAAAGATACTATAATATTCTAAACTTTAAGTATAGGTAAAATATAGTACTAAGTAGGCTTAATATTCTCCTTATCCTCCTTTAAGATATTCTCTACTATAATAGTTATAAATACCTTAAAGGTAGTAGTACCTAGATGCTTAATCTTAGTACTAGGCCTAGGTATATAATATTAAAAATAAAAGGTTTTCTTATTACCTAATTCTATTTTAATAGCTATCTTAACCCCCTATATAGTATT
Organism: Cordyceps militaris CM01; assembly: GCF_000225605.1. Lineage (NCBI taxonomy): Eukaryota > Fungi > Ascomycota > Sordariomycetes > Hypocreales > Cordycipitaceae > Cordyceps > Cordyceps militaris. The sequence continues at coordinate 153,244 of NW_006271977.1, read as the reverse complement.
CTTATAGGTATCTATACCTAAGTAGAAAGAATAGAGCTACTACTTAAAAGAAAATAAAGGTATATAGAAAACTATAAAAAAGATATAGTTAAAACACTATTTAGCTTCTTTACTATACTAATATAGACTATTATAAGGTATACTACCCTTAGCTACTAGTAGCCTATAGGTAACCTTCTTTATAAAAGAGATAAAGGTAAAAGTCTTTTTAAACTAAAGCTATATAACTATATAAAAGGTATAAGTTTAGTTAAATAGGACCTAGCCTTTAATAGTTAACTAGTAAAAAATAGGATAGGTATTTATTAGATTAAATATATATTAATCTTATAAGAAAATACTAGCTATAGTAAATATATTATTAACTAGCTTAAAGAATATAAAAGTAATAATATATATCCTATTAGAAATAGTAAAAGTATTCTATAAAAGTATCTTTACCTTAAGATAAAGAATATATACTATATAGCTTTAAGATATATAGACCTTAAACTCTAACTTTACTATATATAAAAAGATACTATAGCTATCCTCCTTATAAGTATTTACCTAATAGACCTTTATAGTAAGTATAATTATACCTATATCTTAGTAACTAGTATATATATTAAAGAATAGCCTAATCTAATAAGCTATATATTTTATTAGCTATTATACTTATATAATAGTACTAGTAAAGTAACTAAGAGTGCTATAGTAGAATAGATAGTAAGATCTACTATAGTATTTATAAGGCATAGCTAGTAGTAATAGTAGTAATAGCTACTAGTAAAATAGATAGTAAGTATATATAAGGTATATCTAGTTTAATAGTACTAGGAAGAGTAAGAGTAAGGATAGTAGTATAAGGTACTAGAATAATATTAGTATAGTTAATAGTAATATATTATATAGAATATATCCTAATAACTATAAAAGAAAAGGGGTATTACTACCTTCTTTTAAAAGAGAAATTAGGCTACTAGGTAGTAAATACTATAGTAAGCTTTTTTAATATTATAGATAAGGTCTTATACCCTAGCTAAAATAAAAAGCTAGTACTACCCCTACTATATCTATAATAATATGCCTATTACCTATAGAGGCCCTACTATACTTAGGCTATCCTGCTATATAGTAGGGGACCCTATATATACAGCTTATACGCCTTACCGTAATACCCCTACTCCTAGACACTAGGACACTAGAAAACCATAGCTATAGTATTAATATAGAAGGAATAGTAGTAACTTTAGGATAGTCTACTAAGGAAAGCCCTATAATAAATAGGTTAGATACTAACTAAAGTATATATATAGAAAGAAAAGGGAGAATAGTAACTTATAAGTAGGTTATCTTAGTATTATATAATAGCCTATTTTTAAGGTAGTAAGAGAACTTAATATTCTAGCTACTTCTATAGTAGTTATTTATATTTATATTTAATATTTTTTAAAAAAGATTTACTCTTTACTTTTATTAGACTAATATTATAGGCTAGGCTCTACCCTAGCGCCTTCTATAATAGCTAGTATAGAAGAGAACCCCTATAGGTATAACTAGATAATAATTATACTAGTATTATTATTATAAATCCTTTTAGCCTTATAGTTAAAAGGGTTATAGCTATAAGGCTACTAATAGCTATAGTACTAGTTACTATTAAAGCCCTTATAAGGCTAGTTTATTATATATAATAATACTACTTAAGGTTATAGGTTTAAATTATAGTATATATAATTATATAAAAAGGGTTAATATATATATTTTAGCCTAGGCTTATAAGTAGTAGCTTATCTAGGGGATTAGTAGCCTATTTATTAATATACTAAAAAGAGAAAGTATATTATAAGCTAAGCTTTAGCTTAATACCTTTTATAATAGCTAGTATAGAAAAGAACCTTTATAAATATAACTAGATAATAATTATATTAGTATTATTATTATAAATCCTTTTAGCCTTATAATTAAGAGGGTTATAACTATAAGGCTATTAATAACTATAATGCTAGTTACTACTAAAGCCTTTATAGGGCTAGTTTATTATATATATAATAGACTAACCCTAGAAGGGCTTTAGGGGTAATTAGCCTTATAGCTATTAGGGGTATAAGCCTTAATCTTCTTACCTACTTAACTATAAAAGGTAAAAGGATTTATAATAATAATATTAATATAATTATTATCTAGTTATACCTATAAAGGTTCTTTTCTATACTAGCTATTATAAAAGGTACTAAGCTAAAGCCTAGCTTATAATATACTTTCTTTTCTTAGTATATTAATAAATAAGCTATTAATCCCCTAAATAAGCTACTACTTATAAGCTTAAGTTAAAATATATATACTAACCCTTTTTATATAACTATATATACTATAGTTTAGACCTATAACCTTAAATAGTATTATTATATATAATAAACTAACCTTAAAAGGGTTTTAAAAATAACTAGCCTTATAGCTATTAAGAGTATAAGCCTTAATCCTCTTACTTATTTAACTATAAAAAGTAAAAGGATTTATAATAATAATATTAATATAATTATTATCTAGTTATACCTATAAAGGTTCTTTTCTATACTAACTACTATAAAAGGTATTAGGCTAGAGCCTTATTAAGACTAATAGGGTATATATAAGGTAAGAGGTAAAGTTATTATATTATATAACTTCTATCTAGTTATATAGTATAGGTAAGTACTAGATATACTAGGTAATAGGAGATTATTCTTCTAGCTTTAAAGCTGCCTATTATTACTTCTACTTAATCTATATTAACTAAGAAAAATAACTAGAAATAACTATAAGGAATAAAATAATAACTATAAAGAAAAGTAGTAACTACTATAGCTACTATAATATACTATAATAGTAGCCTAATTCTCCTACTTACTAATAGGTATAATAGTACCTATTAGTATACTTAAGTTACCTTTTTCTTCTAAGTATAAAGTAGCTTATAGTTATACTAAGTATAAAGTAGCTTATAGTTATATTAAGTATAAGATAGCTTATTACTATATAGGGGGGCTTACTACTATATAGGGGGCTTTATAACTACTATATTTTCTACTTTTTACTTATAAGGTAATTTAACTTAAAAACCTATATAAATAAATTTTATAGAAAATAAAAGTTATATTATAAACTATATTTAGTAAAGGCACCTTATCTTAAAGGCTATAGGATATATAAGGGACTACTAGCTAAAGTATACTAAGTACTATACTAATACTAAGTATATTATAGTAATACTATACTAGTATTAAGTATACTATACTAATACTATACTAGTACTATACTAATACTAAGTATACTATACTAGTATTATATTAATACTAAGTATACTAATTAACTATAATAGTCTTAAGAGTAATAAAATAGTAGTAAATTTATAAAGGCTTAGGCTTCTATAAGATTATAACTATAAAGGAGCCTTAATAGCTATAAGACCTATAAAGCTTTATAACTTATAGCTATAAAAGGCTTACTATAATACCTTTAGAGGGTAATACCTTAAAGGCTTAATACTAGTTAGCTTATAATAGTCCTAAAAGTAATAAAATAGTAGTAGGCTATAAAGAAGCCTTAGTAGCTATAAGACCTATAAAGCCTTATAACTTATAGCTATAAAAGGCTTACTATAATACCTTTAAAAGGTAATACCTTAAAGGCTTAGTACTAGTTAGCCTATAATAGTCCTAAAAATAAGGAAATAGTAGTAAATAAAAAGCTTACTAGCCTTTAAAGAGTAATACCTTAAAGGCTAATACTAATAAAGGTATTAATAAAAAGCTAGCTAGCCTTTAGTAGGTAATACCCTAGAGGCTAATACTAATAGAAGTATTAATAGAGAGCTAGCTAGCCTTTAGTAGGTAATACCTTAAAGGCTAATACTAATAAAGGTATTAATAAAGAGCTAGCTAGCTTTTAGTAAGTAATACCTTAAAGGCTAATACTAATAATATTAATAAAAAGCCTACTATAATGCCTATAAAGGGTAATACCTTAGAGGTATAGAACTAATTAACTATAATACTTATAAAATAGCTTTAGTAGGTAATACCTTAAAGATTAAAAGCCTTAAGAGTATAATACTTTTAAAATAGACCCCTAGAAAATTATAGCTTAGAAGGTACTTAATATAGTCCTAAGTAATACCTATACTTATAAAAGGCTAGCTTTAATAGTAGCTTAATTATAATATTAGTAGTATTTTTAATACTTAGAATTTAACTAAAACTTAACTAATATAGTATATTCTTATTATATAACTAGTAGTATTAAATATTTATATATTTTATATAAAGGTATTCTTAAATACTAGAAGCTTAGGTAATAGTATTAGAGTTATTAGCTTAGATAGTAGTTTTAGTATAGGTAGGCTTTTCCTTAAAGGTTTTTATAATAATATAATAAAGCTACTAAATCTAGATAGCTTTCTAGGCTATATTATATTAAGAGATATACTCTACTTTAGTAGTTAAATATATAATAATATTCTATAGCTTTAAATACTAGGATATAATATTACTTTTTAAGGTAATAATAAAGCTATTAATAGATTTATATATTTATTAGTAGCTAGTATAATTAGTATTATAGTAGACTTAAGGTTCTTTATTAAGTTCTATAAAAATAAGTTTATAGTTAGTAGTACTTTTAATATATTATAAAAGCTATTTTAGGCTAGTAATATATTCTACTAGTAAGGTAGCTATAAATCTATAATAATAGCTAATAATAAAGTAGATATTAGGCTTAAAGTAGTTAAAAAGATAAATTAGGCCTTTATAGGTCTTAGTATACTAGCTATTCTTAATAGTTAGCTATTACTTAATACTTTTAGTAGTAAGACTTATTAGTAGGTTATAAGGTTTATAGTTAAAAAGGCTAGCTTCTTTTAAAAAGGCTTTAATATATCTACTTTAAGAGAGTATAAGGGTTCTTATATATTAGTCTTAGTAGATATTAATACTAAGATAGTAGCTAATAAGGCTTATATTTATTATCTTATAGGTATTTAATAAGGCTTTCTTAATCTTTATAATAGTAACCTTATTTTTACTAATAATAAGAAGATTATTAATATAAATTATAATAATTAGGCTATCTTTATAGATAAATAGGGAATAATTAAGCTATATAGGCTTAAAGCTAAGACTTTAAAGTATTTTATAAAGGGTTATATACTAGATCTATAAGGCTTACTTTAGCCTATATAGGGACTTTAGTAGCTTCTATATTTTCCTAAGGTATTCTTCTTAATATCCTTTAGGTATTTTAATATAGACTTTAGTATTTATAAGACTATAAAAAAAGATAGTCTTAATATCTATTTATTTAACCTTAAGGTTTAAAGTAGTTATAATTACTAATAGTAGGTATAGTATTAAAATTTTTAGTATACTTATAAATATTTTATAGTAATTAAGTCCTTTATATTAATTAAAACCTTTTACTATATATTAGGATTTCTAGTAAATAACTTTATTATTAGTACCTCTTTTAAGTTTATATACCTACTTACTTAAAAGAATAGTCTTATTTTTAGGTCTATTAACTATAATTATAATATAGTTCTTTACTAAAGAGTTATATTTATTTATTATTAAGCCTTTTTACTTTTATAAGTTAAAATAGAGGATAGCCTACTTATATATTATAGGTTCTTTATTATAAATAAGGTTATTAAATATAGTAAGGTTTATTATATTATTAAGATTAAAGTAAAGTATATATTAGTAGTTTTAGGATATTAAGACTAATTTAATTAGAATTTTAATCTATATTATAGGTCTTTCTTCTTACTTAATAGTACTACTTAGAGCTAGGGATAAAGGTATTTTAAAGAGGTTAGATAGTATCTTATTAATACTAATAGTAGAGATAGGATATAAGGTTAATTAAATATCTAATAATATTAATTTAAATTTATTATTATTTAGTATATATAGATAGCTAATAAAGTTATTATTATTAGCTAGGTTATAGATATTATTATCTTTATTAGTAATTTTTAGTACTATTAATATAGAGAATATAAAGGGTATTATTTACTTAGGCCCTATAGTTAAGATAGTAGGTATATTATAGTACTTTATTATAAAGCTTTTACTAGTAGGTAAGTTATAAGTAATTAGAGTAATTTCTATATACTTTTATCTTCTACTAATTACCTATTAACCTAAAGAGTAGTATATAGTTTTACTTTTATAGCTTAAGGTAGGGTTATTTTACTAAAGAAGGTTATATTTAAAATCTTTAAATAACTAGTTAGGCTATTCTTAAAAGATAATATTATTAGTAACTACTAGTCTATTAGGTCTATTAGTATTTAAGATAATATAGTTAGTTTAGCTTTTATATTTAATTAGGATATATAGAATAGTTTTAGAAACTATTCTTAGAATATAATAAGAGGTCTTTTATTACCTATAACTACTTATAATTTATAAATAACTAAGGTTAGGTTTATTTTTAAACTATAGTTTATAGGGAGTTATTAGTTTATTATTCTTTATTATAAAGGTATACTATTAAAGAGTAGTATAGGCCTATATTATAACTAGTTAGAATTTAATTAGTACTTTTAATTAATATATAGTAAAAAAAAGCTTATCTTATAGTATCCTATTCCTAATCTTAATAATACTATTCTATTAATACTAATTAATAGTAAAATACTATAGGTATATATTTAAGGAAATATAAGAGTTCTTAAACTAGGTTATAATATTCTCCCCTCTTTAATCTAGCTAGATAAAGTAATATTTATATTCTAAATATTCCTATATCTTTAGGAAATTTAGTATTATATTAGGTAGCTAAGATTTCTTTTTAATAGGGAATAGCTAATATATTCTAGTATAATTATTAATAATAATAACCTAGTATTAATCTTTCTTCTAGAAGGTAGGTAAGGTACTAATAATATTAGTATAAAGGCTCTTAAGAGGATATATTCCTTTCTAGAATAGATAAATATAGGGGTTTTCTTTTTATCTCCTTATAAGATAGCTAATATAATATTTATACTAACTAATAGGCTTTATATTAATAAAGATAAAGATAAGTTTAATAATATTCTATTCCCTTAGATATTTAAGTTAATTATACTATAGCTTATACTTTAAGTTATCTATTATATAGGCTAATATACTAATACTTAAAGTAATATAGTTAATTATATAGACTTTAGTAGTCTATTAGGTAGTAAGAATAACCCCTTAATTCTTTATTATAATTACTCTTTCTTTATTAAAAACTACTATAATATCTTTAGCTACTAGGTAGCTAATAGAGAATAGGCTTATTAGGGTACTTTCCTATAGAATACTATTATATAATTCTAAGGTAATCCTAGGGCTCTTTATAATAATAATAACTATTTTATAAGTAGTAGGTTTTAAAATAATACTAATAAGACCTTAAATACTAAAGCTTAAGTAAGGGGATAGGTCTTTTATAAGTTCTTTATAGCCTAAGATATAACTAAATATATTAAAGTTAAGTAGTATTAGTTTTTAATATAATAATATAAAAAGATTAAAATTTTATCTAGGTTTAATACCTATAAAAGTACTATCTACCTTAAGTTAACTAAAGTATTATAGGCTTTAAGAAATAGTAAAAGTAAGTTAGGCTAGCTTAAAGTTTATAAAAGGACTTATATACTATTTAAAGTTAACCTTTTTATATTTATACTTACTATTATATTTTTTAGTTAGGTATTAATACTTTTTATTTTATTAAAATAAAGAGGGTAGGTTTATTAGATAGAGTTTAGAGTATAGCTTTTAATATTACTTATTAAAATAACCTAAAAGCTTATAAAAGGAATAGAAGTACTTAATAGTATTAGGTTTTATTATACTATAAAAAAGATACCCTCTAGTAGTTATTATAATAATTAAAGTAGTTTATTATTTAGACTTTTTATTATTTTATTATTTAAGCTTAATAAGGTTAATTATAATTATAACTACCTATATAAGTATAGTTATAAGAGTTATAATAGTATTATTAGTCTATTTTAGAATAAAATAAAGGGTTATCTTAATAGTATAGGAGTTAAACTCTTTATTAAGACTATTAATAAAAAGATATACTATTAAAGCCTTAAGGACTTTAAAGTCTTTATTAAGAGATTACTACTTAGCTTAAGTATTAATAAGTATTATAGTAAGTTTCTTAATAGATCTATATTAAGTAAAGGTTAATATTAAGAAATAGTTAGTTATAGTTTAGAAAATAGTAATACCTTTTAGTTTAAAGTACTTCTTAAAGGCTATAATTATATTTAATACTATAACCTTATTTTTAATAAGGCTATAAGTATATTCTTTAAGGTTTATATTAATAAAAGTAATAGTATAAACCTAGTCTTATATTTATTTTTAAATAAGATCTTTTATAGTTTTATTATTATAAGCCTTAGTTAAGATAAAGCTATTTCCTTAGCCTTCTAATAATAATCTACTAAGATTATTAAGTCTTAGTATATTAATTATTTTTAACTTTTATTTAACCTAATTACTTTTAAATTTAAGCTTTAAGATATTTAATACCTTCTTTAGTATTAAAGATATAATATTAGATAATAGAGTAGGTAATAAGGCTATAAGAAGATCTTAGCTTATATATAGGAGTTAAGTTACTAATAGTACTATTTACTAAGAAAGTAGAACTTTAAGATAATAAAGAGGATAATAAGCTAAGTATATAGTCTTTCTTTTTAAATTAAATACTTTATATTTATTTAAAGGTAAGAAGTATTTAAGTAAATAATAAGGAATTCTTCTTACTAAGTAAGTAGTTACTATATACCTTTTATAATAGTTAAGACTATAGATTATAGTAAGTAATCTAGTAGGTATATTTAGGACTATAGATTATAGTAAGTAATTTAATAAATATATCTATTTAAAAGCTATAACTATATTAAGTAAATTTATATTATAATATATATAAAATAAGTATATAGAGTCTATATATAAATTATTAAGTAAAGTATAATAGTAGAATTTCTTTTTCTTTATATAGAATTTTTATAGTAGATAGACTTATTAGATATACTCTAGATTAGCTAGAGTTTAGGGTCTTTCCTTTTCCTATATATAAAAAGTTATAAATTTCTTAAGTTTTATAGTAAATATTAGCTTATATAGATAGTAGGTAAATTTAGTAAGAAATTAATACTTTCCTTTATTTTATTAATAGCTTTTATAATATAAGTACTATTAGGCTTATAACCTATTAAGACTAATAGGGTATATATAAGGTAAGAGGTAAAGTTATTATATTATATAACTTTTATCTAGTTATATAGTATAGGTAAGTGCTAAATATACTAGGTAATAGGAGATTGTTCTTCTAGCTTTAGAGCTGCCTATTATTAAGCCTAGCTTATAATATATCTTCTCTCTTTAGTATACTAATAAATAGGCTACTAATTCCTTAAATAAGCTACTACTTATAAGCCTAGGCTAAAATATATATACTAGCCCCTTTTATATAACTATATATACTATAGTTTAAACCTATAACCCTAGGTAGTATTATTATATATAATAGACTAGCCTTAGAGGGGCTTTAGGGGTAACTAGCCTTATAGCTATTAGGGGCGTAAGCCCTAATCCTCTTACCTACTTAATTATGGAAGGTAAAAGGATTCGTAACAACAATACTGGCACGATTATTGTCTAGTTGCACCTATAAGGGTTCTCTTCTATGCCGGCCACTATAGAAGGCACTGGGCCAGAGCCCAGCCCGTAACAACTAAAATATTAAGCTTTAATAGTCTAATAATTTATTTACTAAGTAAAAAGTATTATATTACTTTAGAGGGGTTATGATTTTAATTAAATAGAGGCGCTATATAACGGTACTATAATCTTTCTAAATAAGGCCGTGGCTAGTGTCCTATTTATAATAATTAGTATGCTCGTATCCGACAAATAGATGCATACATTGCAAACCTGCTCGATCGGAACTGGCAATCGGCTGGTGCAGCGTACCCCTGAAGGGTAAGCCCCAACAACTACTAGGTAGCTAGATCTCATTTTCAGCCTGAACCAGTATTACTTGGCATACACCGGTACAGTATTAATACAACCAGGCCTAGACACTAAAAAGAAATAGGACTTTCGGGCCATTTTCAAAACAGGACGAGTATCAATCCAGCTTTCTAGCGTTCTTTTATGTGTTTTCAGCGCGCGGCGCATAATTTCTTGCGCCTGGGAGGGGCACGACGGGCGGCGAGCGCGGCGAGCGGTGCTGTCGAATGCGAAGTTTAGTGGGAGCCAACTTGGCCGCCAGTCGGCCAACTAGAAGGAAATGACGCTATCCAGGAATTCCAGGAAGCCCAAGACTTGATTGAAGAATCCTTTGGCTCTGATAGGTGGCGCAGAGAGGCACGAAGATTGAGACCGACCCTGTGAGCAAGGACGAAAACCAGCTGCCCGACCGCCAACAGACAGTCAAGCACCCGCCAGAAGTCTGAGCTTCGCTGGTAGCGATTGCCACGGGACATACGAACCAGACATACGAGACCACAACGTGGCATGACTCACATGACGACCTTTAGCATTGGATAGCCGAGTCATATGTCGAGGATTATGAAGGGTATGGCGAGTGCCTCATGCTTGCCTGGTATCCCGAATCGAAACACGCCGCACGAATGAGCTCCAATAGTTTCTCCGCACCCTCACTGGAAAGAGGAGGCAAAGGGCGAGATGCGATACGGCTTGTTGCGGCACATGCCTTGCACAACTGTGGTGCCAAAGCTTCTCTGCAGCGAGTGGAGAATGGATATCGATGGGAGATACAGCCAATGCTCTGAAAACAACAAATCGTTCTCTTTGCTATGTGTTTCGTGACGAAACTACTGAAAAACTTTTGAGGACAGCGCAGTAATGTAGACAGGTAGCACTAACCCATCGTCTTCAGGTAAACTAGGCTGGTCGCGTCCTTGAAGTGCAATTGTAATACGTAGACAAGCCGCTATGTCTACGAATCAGGAAGCTTCTTTTCCCTCCAGTCAGAGACGAGAGGATGATGATGGGGACGCCTGCTGGAGATCCAGCGCGACTTTACCACGACATTGTTGCGGCGTATAACGAGACCATAGCTCAATTATAGCAGTTATTTAGATTCACCATTTGCGTTGGAATTTTTCAAGGAGGCCAAAAGTGTTTCGGCAGGTATCATGATGAGCGACGAAATTTCCATGATGCTTAGCAACGTCGGTATTCCAAGCCAACCATCCCCCTCTACCCCAAACAGGCCCTACGGGGCAAGCCTAATAGACAACATCTTTACTTACACACACTTTGTCATACATTTATCGTCACACGCTATCCGTTCTCACAGCAGCAAGAGTCCGCCGAGCGCGGCGAGGAGCCCAGAGCCCGCCTGCGCCGCGGCGGCCGCGTTCTTTGTGGGCGAGGCCGAGGCGCTGGCGCTGGTGGAGGAGGCGCCGCCGCTGCCGGTCGTCGAGGTGGCGTTGTCGCCGCTGCCGCTGCCGCTGCTGCTGACGAGCGCGGAGAGGGCCGTGTCGCTGCTGAGGTTGACGGTGATGGTGGCGTTGGTGCACACGCTGGGGGCTTTCTGGGAGCCCGAGACAAAGTTGACAACCGAGCACTACGGATGCCGTTAGTACGGTGCGTTTCCATTCGAGTCTTGATGCCAATAGCTTGGTTCGCGGGCCCACGTCGAGCGAAGCGAGGACAAAAAAAAAAAGAGAGAGAGTTCAACAAACGTACCTGATACAACAGACCATCAACAGCAGACGAGACAATGGACAAGACGCCCTTTTTGCCCTCGTACTTGGCCGGCACGGTCAATTGGGGGAGACAAAAATCACCCAGGCCGCTCTGGAGCACAATGGGGTAAATCTGCTCCCAGCCGGTGCCGTCAGAGGAGGGTTTGTCCGAGGTGGTGACGCGGAAGAGCCACTTGCTCTGGGGATGGCTGAGACGGACGGCGACGGCGTCGCCGCCAATGTGGAAGTCGGGGATGGAGGAGGCGGCGAGGTCCGGGGTGAAGCCGCCGCAGGGCGCCGTGTCTTCCTTTGCGTCCTCGAAACCAATGGTGGGAGGGTACTTGAGCTGGAAGTGGGCGGTGGTGAGGCCGGCGAGGGCGGCGAGCAGAGGGAGGGTAGAGGAGCGCATTGTGGTGGTGGTGCTGTTTGGTGTTGGTGGTGGTGCTGTTTGGTGTTGGTGGCGGTGGTGAAGTGAGTGAGTGACGGGGAGCAAGAAGGGCGAGAAGTTGATAGGACAATGGGGTCGGTGGAAGACGGGGACAGGACAGCCTTTTATTGAGCTTGGCGGAGCTATGCAGAGTGGTCGGGAAACGAGCCCGTGGTTTCGGATCTGCTGGTGATGGGAATCGACGTGCAAACGGGCACAGACGGCGATGGATGACATTGATGCGCACGCACCTTTTGTCCTTTTGTCTCCTTTTTTCTGTCGTTTGAAACCCAAAATAAATATATTAAAAATGCAATAATTCCTCTCATATACTTGCTATATTGCTCTTTTATTCATTCCATCTTCAAGACGCAGTTCAGATGACGCCTACTGGCACCTTTTCCGGCCTGTCTCTGCCGGCTTGGCTTGCCCGCATTGTGGCGCCACAGCTTCAGCCCGCTCCGGACCAACCAACCAGAGCGCTCAACGGCCCGGTCCAAGCCACAGTTTTTTTGTGGTGAGAATGTTTGAGCAAGTTTTTATGCTTCTTGACTTTTATTGCCGACGCCCAAAACCCACATACTTTTCTTCTTGGCCTCGCTGCGCTCGAATGCGGCCTTTTTTCATACATGTTTTATTGATCAAGTAGTTTCAGCCTGCTCTGGGCCAATCGCCGACGATCCATTATCACCCCCCCCAATTCCCCAGCTCCGTCATGTCTTGCCTTGTCTCACGGAACACCGGCATACCACCAGCCCTGACTTGATCCTCGCATATGCTCGTCCTCTCGTCGCTTCAGTCACGTTGATGCTCCTCATCTTGTTCCCTTTGGCTTCCCTCTTGCCATCCGTTGCACAGTCGACAACCCGCATGCTCACCACCGCCGGCACCGCCGCCGCACCACCGCCATCATGGACATGATGGGCGGCATGAACATGGACCACCCAGGCATGGGCACCGACATCAACCACGCCTTTTCCCGCGACTACTGGTACATAACCGCCGGCGTCGTCGGTCTGCTCGCCGCCATACGCGCCGTCAACGCCTACAGCGCCCACGTCCGGTATTGTCTAGCCGCCCCCCCGCCTCACCACCACGCCAACCAGCCTCCTAACTTGCATACATAGAATCGCATCATGTCGCAATCCCGCCATCCAGCATCCTACCCGTCCCGACGGCCGCCTCTCCCAGGCCTGGGCCACCGCCACCGCCGTCGTCCGCGAGATGGGCCACCCGCAGTACGTGCTCCGCGGCCGCGCCGTGCGCTGGGCAACCCCCCTCCCGCTCGGCCGCATCCTCGCGCTGCTCTGCTACTGGGCCGTCATCGTGTACTTCATGTCCTGGCGCGTCGTCGCCAACGATCCCACGTACTGGGAGCGCATCGGCTTCCGCAACGCCTGGGTCACCGTCTGCCAGCTGCCCATGCTGTACCTGCTCGCCATGAAGTACAGCCCGCTCGGCTTCCTGGTCGGCACCAGCCACGAGCGCATCAACTGGCTGCACCGCTGGGTCGCCCGCACCATGTTCGTCACCGCCACCGTCCACGGCTTCCACTTCTGGACCGAGTGGGTGCGCGCCGACTTTGTCCAGTACGAGCTCGAAATCATGCCCATGGTCAAGTACGGCCTCGGCGCCTGGGCCGTCCTGCTCTGGTCCGTCGTCGTCGGCTTCGTCCCCGTCCGCCGCCTGGCCTATGAGATCTGGCTGTTACAACACATCGTCTCGGCCGTCGTCATGCTCTGGCTCGTCCACGTCCACGTGCCCGCCAACGCCCGCCACTTTCTCTGGATGGCCGTCGCCTTTCTCGCCGTTGACCGGCTCGCGCGCTGGGCCAACCTGCTCTGGCAAAACGTGCAGCTGCGCCGCGCCGCGTCCGCCTGCGAGCGCCGCACCCGCATCGGCCACCGCGTCGTCGCCCGCGCCGTCGGCGACCATACCACCGTCCTCACCATCAAGGACGTCCACTTCCGCTGGTCCCCCGGCCAGCACATCTACCTCTGGGTCCCGCGCCTCGGGCCGCTCGAAGCCCACCCGTACACCATTGCCTGCGCGCACAAGCTGCGGGGCACATGCTGCTGCCACAGCATCCAGCTCATTATCCGCGCCCACGGCGGCTTCTCCCGGCGCGTCCACAAGTACGCCGCCGAGAACCCCGACGCCGAGCTCACCGGCCTCGTGTCCGGCCCGTACGGCGCCCCGGCCAACTGGGACGCCTACGAGCGGCTCGTGCTCATCGGCGCCTCCACCGGCGCCAGCTTCGTCGTGCCGATCCTCGAAGCCGTCGCCGCCAAGAGCAGACAGGACACGTGCGTGCGCCGCATCGACCTGGCCGTTATTGCAAAGTCGGCCGCCGAGACGCAGTACTACCTGGCCCGCGCCAAGGACGCTGCCCAGGCCGCGCACGCCAACGGCATCGACATGCACCTGCACCTGGCCATTACCGGCGACACCGCCGCCGCCGCCGCGCGCGACAAGACCACCAGCCTGCTGCAGGGAGCCGCGCGCGACAGCTCTGATATAGAGGCCGACGAGAAGCGCGCCACCGTGCACAGGACGTCGGCGGACCGCGCCAGCCGCTCGGACAGTGACTCGCAGCAGGCCACGCACGTCGTCAGGGAATACGCCGCCCGGCCGGACATTGAGGCCCTCATCAGGGAGCCCGTCGAGGACGCCTGGGGCGAGACGGCCGTTGTCGTCTGCGGCGGCAAGGAAATTGTCGCCCGCACGCGCAACTGCGTCGCCGCGCTGAGCGACGAGCGCGCGGTGCACAAGGGGACCGGCGCGCAGGGGATATACCTCCACGTCGAGGAGTATGCATTTTAGCGAGATGTGGTTTGTCCATCGCATGTTATTCTACACATGGCATATACCTCGGTTTAGGAGGATGCATTTAACAGGATGTGGCTTTCATGGCACATCATTTTACACAGGGGTTATCCCTCGACATTATTGTAACGAGATACGGTTCGTGCATGTCATACCATTTACGCATTTAGGAGCCAACAGTACTACTTTATTGCACCTCTAAGCAAGTGAGACGGTAGAGGTTAGATTACTTGTTTATAAAGGCGGAAGCCGTAATAGCCTTAGAATTATATGCAATTACAATACCCAAGTTCCACGAGACCAGGCAGCCGATTTACCCTGTCAAGTTTCTGTTCTTCGCTCCACCAACAAGCACTTACTGGCCAGTAGCGTAGAACTAGTTAATACTTCCAAAAGCGACTTTCTAGATACGTCTGATTCTGCCCTGCCAGATGATCCAAATGTGCTTCAACCACCAGCTCGTAAGCTGGGATAATCAGGAGGTG
The DNA here is from genome assembly GCF_000225605.1 of Cordyceps militaris CM01. Taxonomy (NCBI): domain Eukaryota; kingdom Fungi; phylum Ascomycota; class Sordariomycetes; order Hypocreales; family Cordycipitaceae; genus Cordyceps; species Cordyceps militaris. The sequence goes on along the minus strand of NW_006271977.1, from coordinate 137,763 downwards.
GCACCTCATCCGGCCGTCACGTGTGCTGCTGCCTGGCAAAGGCAGGATCATGACTGCATTACATGTGTTTTTGTCTAGCGGCGATATTACTAAGTAGTTTGTGAAAACACTCTGGTAATGAAATTAATTTGCTATTAGTGCGATGGTGGTAACAAGAGAGAAAAGCGAACCCGATTCCTTCAGTCAAAATCACCAGAATTTCACCGCGACTATATATGGTTACAAGAGAGAGAAGCAGCCAAATTGATTCATAGCCAACATCACTAAAATTAACAGCGCAGGGTGGTCTCTTCCCATCCATCGTCTCAAAACAAACAGCCCCTGTCCATCCCAGCCACGCTTGTCCCCTCCTATCCCAAACAGCCTTAGTTGCCGTCGTCCGGGACGGGCTTGTGATCGACGATCGGGAAGGGGTCGTCCGCCGCCGCCCGTCGACGGGTGCCCGGCACGGGAGTGTGGTCGATGATGGGCATGCCCCAGAACGCCTTGGCAATGGTGCTGTCCGTCTGCGGCTCCGTCTCCACGGCGCGGCGCGCCTCGGGCACCGGCACCTTGTCGACAATGTGCATCGTCGGGCTGCGGCGGCGTACCGGCGTGTGGTCAATGATGGGCATGCCCCAGAAAGTGCGCGAGGGCGCGTTGCCGTCGACGGGGAGCGCGGTGCTGGTGGTGCCGGCTAGGCACACCATGGCGAGAGTGGCGGACAACTTCATGCTGCGATGCGCGGGGGTTGGATACGAGAGGCAGTTTTTTGATGATGGCTTTTTTTTCTCTGTTGGCAGGTGAGGAACACGGCGGCGAGACTCCTTCTTATCTGTTTTTTGAGGTGCGAGACATGTCTCGCACCAGGCGAGTCTAGACGGATCCAAGCACCATCGTTGGAATGAGGTCCTCGCCATGGGCCGGTCGGTGTCTTGGATCCGGCCAACCAGCGCGTAGGCGTGCAGTTGAGGCGTCCAGGCACCGGAGACATGTCGCCATTCATGGCTATTCATAGTGATGTTTAAGACAGTCGTGCGTGTATGATCCTTGCCAAGTCATCACAGGATTGCGCGAGGTAAAGGTAAAGGTGGTATGCGGGCGAGCAAGCGCCGATCGCTCGGCCTTCCATCAGGGGCACCAGCCCGACACCGTACGAATAGCTAAAGAACCAACAGGGTAGTGCTGTGCACAGGTGATGAGGCGAAATCCGTCCCCCACTGATGCCACACGCAATTGTCTGTTTTGAAGGTAAAGCATCCAAGCAGATGTTGTGCTCGCCGAGCTCCAAGCAGAATCAGACGTAAACCACAAGTTGCTGCGGCGCGTGATTGGATGGAAGAGGTGTCGCTCAACGTCATTTTGCCATTGTCGAGATGCCATGACTTCTTAGCTCATTTTGCAGCCATCATATGAGCAACGGGAAGATGGAGAGATGAACAATGTTGGGCAAGCGTGCCCAGGCACCTTGTTCGCAAACTCATGCGGAATACACGGCTTTACAATTTCTTTATGTTCTTCGAATAGTCTCAAGAATAGCCTTCTTTGGGAGGAGCTTGAGAGAACGTTGAATGTGATTGTAGGGTAATATGTGAGTGAAAGCCTAGAGTCAAGTGCATTGATTGGTAGTGTTAGGGATCCAGGATATCAGTGGGTTCAATTTTAATAACCAGATATTATCTTCTAAAATGAGGTGGGTTTCTTTCAAATAAGTGTCCGTGAATAGGATACGTGGCAGTGTTATTGGCACTAGAACCCCTCGACGCATTAGTTTGGCGGCAGCTAACTACTGATAACCGCCGTCGTTGACCATCACTAGCCTCGTAAACGGATCGCTTCTGTTGCTCCGCCTGATTACAGTTCGCCGGATCGATTTAGTGCTGTAGCGATTGGTCGCCAGGCCCTGCATAGAGGAGCGATGATGCCAAAGTTTCGACGGCGAGGAATGCAAGCATTAGTCAATGAGCTAGAAGGATTTGACCGCACGTACTAGGAAGTCAAGCAAAGATGCAGGAGCTGCGAGATGCAGGAGCTGCGCTCTTCAAGCAGCGCAAATATGGCGGAGAGCAAGTCGGTCAGATCAAAGAGCAGGAACCAAGAACAAGAATACATCCCCCCCCCCCCAATACTGAGACGATTTCCCTGCTAATCCTACGCATATATAAATTATAACGTATTTCTTCTTTAGCAGCGAAGCAGACTGACAAGACGCACACGATCGAATGAGGTACATGGAGTGCGGCAAAGTATCGTCAGTATTCAACTATTCAACCACTATAGAAAGTCCTGACGACTTGGGTACCTGATATCTCGGATTTCTCGAAAGCAGTAGCCTGGAAATCTGTACAATCTATTATGTTTTTTTCTCCTTTTCAATCACTAATTTGCTCCTTTTATTACTATCCCTCTCTTTTTTGTTTTATTCTCTCTATTTTGATATTTCTTTGATAATATTTCCCATTACTTTATCCTTCCTGTTCTCCATCAATATCATGTATTTAAATACTGTAGAAATTTAATAGTGATACTTTCGTCATTGAATTCTGACTAATTAGTATTTAGAGATAGCTGTGATACCAAGTATTGAGTACTCGCTTGACCACGTGAATCCGCAGCTTAGCGCTGGTTCCCACTACTAACACCCCACTCTTGCCATCTCCTGCTCAAACCAGGTAGTCCTACCTTAGTTATCTCCAAGAGCGCCTGTTTGCTACCTTATGAACCTTGCGATTGCAAATGACACCAGACCTGCATTGCGCACATCCTTCTACCAAACCTGATGGTCCTACACTCCCCTTTCCACTAGTCCCTCTGCCCACGGCGCAATGGACGATATAATGCCGTCTTCACCGAGGCACGCCCGCCCCTCGGGCATTGCCTCGGGCACTGCTAATGACAGCGTTCCGTCGATTTGTCGAATCTGTCGAGGCGAAGCGACCGAAACCGAGCCGTTATTCTATCCCTGCAAATGCAGCGGCAGCATCAAGTTCGTCCATCAAGAATGCCTGATGGAATGGCTCTCGCATTCCCAAAAGAAATACTGCGAGCTTTGCAAAACATCCTTCCGATTCACAAAACTATACTCGCCCGACATGCCTCAGTCGCTGCCCGTTCACATCTTCCTCGAGCACATGGCCAAGTACATATTTCGGAATGTCGTGGTTTGGCTTCGTGCCGTCCTGGCTGTTGGCATCTGGATTTGCGGCCTGCCGCTCTCCATGCGAGCAGTCTGGTCCTTCATGTTCTGGATCAGCGACGAAGGGCTAGGCGGCTCACTTTCGACCCTTCGAGGCGGTCAGGCTTCGTGGGAAGCTTCTCTATACAGTGAATTCTTCGGTCAATGCTCAGCAAATCCGCTCGTCGAATCCGCTACAACAACTCTGGCCCAAGCCGCGACAATGATAAAGAATCTGCCAGGCGATCTTAGTGGCATTCCAAAGTTCGCCGTCAAGTCGATCGGATACGCCGCAAACACCATCAACGGTACGGGCTCCTTTCGATCGTACAGAGACGAGAACGGCACAATCACGGTGCTCTACGAGATTGACTCCCCGTCTGCTTCTCTGCTCAGTAACGTCACATTTCTTCGCAATTTGACACAGAGCCCTAGAGTGAACAGAACAGTCATGTCCATCATCGAGGGGCAGATCATCACCATTCTCGTCGTCATCTGCTTCATTTTGATCATCCTGGTGCGCGACTACGTCGTTCAGCAACAACCAGAACTGAACATGCGCGCCGCGTTTGCTGATCAGGAAGAGGCTGCTCAAGTAAACGCATTTGACGCTGGCCCAGCGCAACCTGCCGCACTGGAAGTAGCTGCAGACGATGGCGGTCATGAAAGCGATGATGATATCTTCCCAACATACCCCCGTGACCCCCGTGAATTCATCCTACCCCCCGCCGAGGTCCACACTCATCGCGATTTACATGAGATGGATGAACAGGAGGCTATCAACCAAGTGTGGGCCATGACTATTCGTCCCGGCATCTTCGTCCCCGGCCCTGAGGCTGAGGAGGAGCCGTCGCACGTCATGGAATATCTTCGCATATTTCGACGTGCTCATGGCGATCATGATGAAATTCTGCGAATCATCGAGCAAGAAGATACCGCGGGCAGACTTCGCTACTGGGCTGACGCTACTCGCCGAGCCATATCCAATAATAGGCAAGACGGATCGACTAACCAGGAATCTGCCCTTGCCAGCTCGCAAAATATTTTTGATCGTCCAGACACCCCGGCAGCATCCTCCAGCCATTATGTTGAGTCCCCATCCCGCGAGACGAATCGACGCCACCAGCAAAGATTCGAACCTGCGACGCCCGTCTTCCAACAGGAGTCTGCAGTCGCAAACTCCACATTCGCCAACGGGCTACGACCCCGGGCCTCATCAGAGGGGCCCAGTCGCTCCAACTCGATACACCCTCTGGCGAATAACAGCTGGACCTTTGAAGGACTGCCAACCGATGAGCCTGAGTCCACCCACCGCAAAGAAGCTGCGCAAGATACGTCCGATTCTCCACATGGCGAAGGAATATTCGGTGACTTTGATGATTCAAACGACACCACACACGACTCTGTACACTCACCCACCATCAACCATATGCAGGGACAACCATTTGAGCTAGACTTGAGCTTCAATGTTGCCCCCGAACCCGAAGCCACTGCCCAATCACTTCAGACTGACACCGCTGTTCAGACTGACAGTGCTCCCCAGACTGCAACTGCTGGTGCTCTACCAGGTGCCGTCCCTGCCAACAACGCGGAACCAGTTGGTTTGGTAGGCCGGGTGGCCGATTTCATGTGGGGTGACCTCGATCACCACATCGACGAACAAAACATACAAGCTGCCGCAGAGCATGATGCTGACGACGATGCTTGGGTCGATGTCGTCGACGGCGATGTCGGTGCAGACGACGCTCAACTCGGCGCGGACGATATGGAAGATGCTGACGACTTTGACCAAGAAGCTATTGACGAAATGGAGGATTTTGAAGGCGTCATGGAGTTGATTGGCATGCGTGGTCCTATCGCTGGTCTGTTTCAAAATGCCGTCTTTTGCGCAGTCCTTGTCTCTGTTACCATTTTCGCGTGTATATTTGTCCCCTACAACATTGGCCGTGTCACCCTCTGGCTTATGGCAAGCCCCATGCGTCTTGTTCGTATGATCGTCGAGATTTCGAAGCTCATTCAAGATGCTCTTGTCATGGGTTGCGCTTTCGTGTCTTGGGGTATCGTTAATTTGGTGGAAATGGCCACCATCTTCTTGCCCAGTAGCGCCATCTCCAAGGTCGTTTCAGCTCGAAAGGCATGCTGGGCCCTTTGGGTTAACGCTGGGTCTAGGATCTTTGATTATTTGTTCATGGATTTCCCCATGTCGGCAACGGAGATTCAAAACTTTTCAGCCATCAGCCACAGTGCTCTTTTAAGCCTCAAGGGACAAGCTTCTCGCTCGTTTGGAGTCCTTCAACACCTTGGCTGGACGATTTACGCGAATGGTCTCACTCTACCAAATGCTGATCAGTGGGAAGCACTTGGCACATCGGTCAAGGCTGCTATACAATACGTCATCGCGTCCTCCTCGCTCCTATTGACTCCCGACGCCTGGGTCATCAATTTGGGAGACTCGCAGGCCACGGAACCTGTGAACCCTGAACTTGCTCGTTGGTCTGGCGGTGATCGATTCTGGGCCATCTTGGCCGGCTATGGCGCGGTTTTTGGCATGGCTGCCATGTATCTTCAGCGCAACAGCCCGTTCTCGAATGGCGAATTCATGAGAGCTTGGGAGGCGGGCGTTATTGACACTCTTCAGCAGGCTAGCGGCATTATGAAGGTGATCTTGATCATCAGCATTGAGATGCTCGTCTTCCCCCTATACTGTGGTTTGCTGCTTGATCTGGCTCTGCTCCCGCTTTTTGACAACACGACTGTCCTATCACGACTCATGTTTACCCGCAACTATCCTGCTACCTCAGTGTTTGTCCACTGGTTCGTCGGCACTGGATACATGTTTCACTTTGCCCTCTTCGTCTCCATGTGCCGAAAAATTATGCGTCCCGGCGTTTTATACTTTATTCGCGACCCCGACGACCCGGAATTTCATCCCGTACGCGATGTGCTAGAGAGGAACCTTATTACACAACTCCGAAAGATTCTGTTCTCGGCGTTTGTGTACGGGGCGCTCGTCATTATTTGTCTTGGAGGTGTAGTTTGGGGGCTCTCAACAGCGCTGCCAACGGTACTGCCCATCCACTACTCTTCCAATGAGCCAGTGCTGGAGTTTCCTGTTGATCTATTATTTTACAACTTCTTGATGCCACTGGCTATCAAGTTCTTCAAGCCCGGTGACGGTATCCACGCCATGTACACATGGTGGTTCCGCCGATGCGCAAGGGCCCTGCGTCTAACGTCTTTCCTGTTTGGAGATCGCAAAATAGACGAAGAAGGCAACTTGCGGCTGTCAGACTCGGAAGGAACTGGCATGTTGCGAAGCTTGTTCCTGGGAGTTGACCAGTCAAACAAGACCGTCGTCAAATCGTGGAAAGACACCATCGCTGGTGACGTTGGAGTTGAGACGGAAAAGGCGGATCCAGAAACTCTAAAGGCCCACAAAGAACATTTGGTCCAGTCTAAACAGCTGGTAGTCGATGGGAAATTTGTCCGTGCACCGGCCTCGGATCGCGTCAAGATCACCAAGGGTCGCAAGGTATTTCTTGCCGTCGACGGGGAGAACAAGCGACAAGATGGGAACGAGGACAATGATTTGTACGCTTCAGATCAGTACCGCAACGTGTACGTGCCTCCCAGGTTCAAGTCGCGCATCTTTCTCTTTATTCTCTTTATCTGGATCTTTGCGGCCTTTACCGGCGTCGGCCTTACGATAGCACCCCTTGTGATTGGACGGATGATCTTCAAGGCTCTTATTCCCGACTATGTTCGCACCAACGACATTTATGCCTTCAGTATCGGCATCTGTATCCTTGGGGTAGTCAGCTACCTGGCGATCTACAGCCGCAGCGTGCTGGACAGGGTGCACGGTTGGATGATGACGGCGAAGGAAGAAGTGGCCGCTCGACGAGCAGCAAGCCGCGCATTCTCGGCGTTTGTATGGGCCATTCAGCTTCTGTATACTTACTTTTTCCTTGCCGTCGTCTTCCCGCTGCTCATTGCGTTGCTTCTGGAGCTGTATGTCGCCATTCCTTTGCACACGTACAGGAATCCTCCAACAGCGGCCACGATGGAATCAGACAAGGCTGAATCTCTTAGCCAAGGCAGGCACACAGTGCGGCTGACGCAGGGGTGGACCCTTGGTCTGCTTTATATAAAACTTGGCTCGCGGATGATTACATCCCTATTTCCAGAGAGCCGAGCGGCGGTGGCGGTGCGAACCGTGTTGCGACGAGGATGGCAGCGTCCGGATGTTGGCGTCTTTACGCGCGCATTTGTGATTCCTGGTCTGGTCATTTCTTTCTTTGCGATATTCGCGCCACCGTTTGTGGCTCGGTATCTGGTGGATTATCAGGTCACGAGCTATCTGCCAAAGGCGGGTGAGACTGCAGAGGAGATGGCAAAGTTGGCCATTTTTTACCGCTACTCGTATCCCGGGGCTGCTGTGGTGGTCGTGATGGTGAAGAATGCCATGATGCTCGCCGGCTTGTTCAACGGGTGGACATTAGGGGTACGAGACGAGGCATACTTAATTGGCGAGCGGTTGCACAATTTTGGGGCGGCGACGGCTGGAGCCCGGAAAGGGAGGGCATCATGGAAAGCAGGTAATCGGATGTAAATATGGACTAGACTGTGGGGGGATTGATGCGTTTGCTTTTTACGTACAATGTACATTATATGCTATGATACATAAATAAAATGGATGAATGAGACTTCTTATTACTATCTCCTTTAATAATTACTGTATCCATTTTTGGCCCATTAACACCCTCGTGTGTAATAATGTCTGGTAGTTTGATACGTGTGGTACCTTTTTGAGACTTGTATGAGAGAGTAATTATATGAGATTTTTATGCACCACGTTCTGTGACTTGTGTGAGACCCCTGGTGCGACCAATATTGCCAACTTCAAGGGCTGCGCGTCTGTCGAGGACATGAAAAAGAAGAGACGTAAAACCAGGATTGTGAAAAGTCCCCGTCGTGGCACCTCGGCAACCGGGAAATTGAGGTGACGAGATTCTAATACAGCATGACTGCGTGGTTGCTGTGTGCAGGCATCATCACTCGTTAGGAGCCGGGGTAAATGGCGACAAAATCACGTGAACGTCAGAGCATGGGCGGCGATTTTGTAGCGATTGTATTTATTGCTTGGGGCCCTTGCAGTGGTTGCCCATGGCTGCAGGGTGTCAGGGGTGCGCTAGACTGAAAACTGCTCTGGCAGACCCTTTGTTACACATAGGCCTGTAGCGATGCTGATGTCTGAGGATAGATGGGAGGTATAGGTACTGAGTAATGTTTTTTCGCAGAGTATGTAGTGATTTGTTTTTACTGGTGCTTTGAAATGGTCTTCTTCGGAATATAGAATGTTGGTAAAAGTTGAGAAAAACAAACAGGTTGCAAGAAGCACAAGGTGTTGTGCAGCGACACTCCAGCATGCGCCTGGGGAACATGAGTGGTGAGTGGGTACCATGAATCCCCAGCCACACGAAGCCACAGTTGGGCCACGGTCACAGGCCAAAACACCCGCCACACTCTCCATCCTTGGGCGCGCATCCCGGCCACCTCGCTGGCCGCCGTTTTTGTTTCTCCCATCAACGGGGCCTCGCACCACTTTCAAAGCCAAGGTAAGAGTGAAAAAGAACAGCCTGGGCTTTTCGCCAGCCCTTTCGACAGGCTGTTTCCGACAAACCATTGCCATACTTCTAGGCGACTTCCAATATTTTGACCTTTCCTTGGTCCTCGGCTACTCCTCACCGCCGTTCCCCCACCAGGAAGCGAGGACTACCACTTAACGCCTCCCCCCTAACGACAAACGGACATTTTCAGAAGCTACGCGCGCGTCGGTTGAATCTTTTTGACGGCTTCGCTACTTTTATACTTTTTTAATATTGTTTCGCCCGCCGCGTTTGAGCCTCGTCTCTCTACTCATTCGATACTCGCCTCGTTCATACGCGCCTGCCTGCCACGTACCTAAAACGCAACGCTTGTTACACGCGCCCGTTCAGTCACCTGAACAGTCGACCCCGACGCAACCAGACAAAAGACAGAGAAGTCTTTGCGACAGCGGTATCCATGCTCTCCGCTTCGCATTCGACATCGTAGCTGCGACCCGACCGCCACAGCAGCCGCGCAACCCACAGCATGGAGCCGCCGTCGTCCCCGCCTAGTGCGGGCGCCACCGTTGAGGACGCGCTATCCTGGTACAAGTCCCAATACGTGCAACTCGAGGTCGAGCTCGCCGAGTTTCGCGAGTCCAGCCGCGAGCTTGAGCAGGAGCTAGAAAAGGACATTGAGAGGGCAGAGAAGCAGGAGAGAGTCTTTCAGGAACGAGCAGAGGCTCTCGGATTCGAGGTGGAAGAGTGGAAGGTAAGCTGGTCACTCTCATGACTGGCCGTTGGCGTACTAACGTCCGCAGCGCAAATACAAAGAATCCAAGACGGAGGCCGCATCGGCGCAGAATGCCCTCGAAAAGGAAATTACTGTCCTCCGCAACACAAACCGCGCCCTTCAGATGAAGCTGCGCGATTCTGAGGTGGCCAACGACGACTTTGAGCGCCAGGCGCGCAACACAACGTCGTCGCTCGAGGATATGGAGTCCAAATTTAACCAGGCTATTGAGCGTGGCGTCATCATGGACGAGGAGATGCAACAGGGCGAGCAAGAACGCGAGCGGCTGCGCATCGAGTCCCAGCGTCTGCGCGAGGAGCTAGGTGATCTCAAGATTGAGGCTGAGCTCATGCAGGACAAGCTCAAGAAGCACGAAGCCCGCCAGCACCACCTGTCCATCATTTCCACCGACATGTCCGCCCTCGGTTCTCCCACCTTTGACCGACACACAGAAATGTCGCCCAACTCGACCGCCAGCTCGCCTCTCATCACCACGCCGCCGCCCAACGACAAGCCGGTGTCGGAGGCGGGCACCGTCTCTGACATCAACGAGCCGCCGTCGCCGCCCATGTCGGAGACGTCCAACCCCATGCCCAGAGCCGTACCCGCCAAGACGCCTGTCCGCACGCTGCAGCGCAAACCCAGCCGTCTTCCTTCGATGGACCAGAGTGTCACGCCCAAGCCTCGCGCCAAGTCGACGACCACCCGTATGGCTGCCCCGCGCCTCTCTGGCGCAGGGGCGAGCATAAGCTCCAACAATCGCACGCCTGCCAACAACCGCTTACTCAACTCTCGGACGGCTTCTCACAAGCTGCCAGCCTCCAACTCGTTGTCTCACATTCGCACCCTAACAGAAAAGATGCAGCGACTAGAAGCGCGCGTGCACAATGTGCGCTCGAAGCTCCCTGGCCCGGCCAGCAGCCCGCCTCGCGCCTCGCCCCGGTCTGCTAAGCACAGCAACGTTCCGTCGTCGGTCACGGTCCGGTCGCGCAAGCGCACTGCCGGCTCAGCCACGTCGTCCATCACGGGAGACGAGACGACACCAACAAACTACCGACCGTCGACCTCGTCACGACAAGGCCACGTACCAAGACTCAGCACCTCCAACATGAACCGTCTTTCCTTTGGTCCACTGCCTAACCGGGCGCCCGATGCAGACAGCAGCCGGCCTAGTTCGCGGGCTAGCATGTCGTCGTACGCGCGACCACCATCACGAACAGAAATGGCGCCGCCGAGACCTATGTCGCGCACGTCGACTCGCACACCACTCAGCCGTCCCCGATCATCCATGTCTCTCCACAGCCACTCGCACTCGCTCAGCACGCACCATCTTGATCTCGATATTGAAGAGGAGCACGAGGGCACCCTGCAAACGCCGAGCCGGCGCGGGACGTATGGAAAGGCGGACTTTGGCAGCAGCATGAGCGGTATCCCAATGCCCGGCGGCTCGTCGATTCCGACGCCCGGCGGTCGTAGGCAGAGTGCCGGTCGTCGAACGAGCGTTGGCGTGGGTCGCGAACCGATAATGGCCAGCCGGCCTAGCACGGCTGGCGGCCGCAAGTTGGCAGATGCAAGCGACCTGGGCGAGACATATTAAGGAAGAATCGTTGTTGAGCGACGCATGAGTATAGAAATATTCCCTGGCTGTACTATGGAAGCGAGCATTTGCATTTCTGGGCTTGTTTTTATGTATAGGACGGCATGTCTCCCCACAATGTTTATAATTGTTCGAGAAACGGACAGATGGGGGACTTTGTTGTTTTGTTTTTTATAACGAATTATGGAAAGTGTATTTTTTTTTCTATTTGAACCAGGCAGCGAGTGGACAATACCCCTGTATGCTGTTGAGGACGCGAGAAAAGAAGGAATTACTGGTAGATGGGTGGTTTTTGGAAGGGAGCCGAGAACAATACGCAGGAGGGTTGGGGTTGAAGCTTGACGACGTTATGGATTAGGACGAGGCGTAGGAATAGGTTAATACTATACGTTGACATGTATGTTGCGTCTTGTGATCTGTGACTTGAAGAGGCGGAGCTCTATTAGAACAGGATTATGGTGGTAAGAGGAGAACGTAACAAGGCGAGGTGAGGCGAGGTGAGGTGAGAGCTAGAGGGCTGAGATGCACGAGGGAGCTGCATGTGTGGAGAAGCGGGATTGGTGAACCGTAAAGGGTGACTATTCGTAAATGATCACGCTGTCGAGCCAATTCATTTCGGAAAGGGGAAGGCCAGCATTACGAGGGGTGATATCTTGTGAAGGCGGGTTGTGGGCTACGCAGTGAGTGCAACGAGCAAGGCAAGATGACTGCTGGTAGTCGCCCGAGGAAAAATGAGTGACGAGATAGTGATTGGATAAATACGCTGGGAATAACTGCATCTTTGGATGACTGATGAGCTCCTCTGGTAGATGAGACAGGATGGAAATGGGCCCTCAACAGGAAAGTGAAGATGAGGCTGTCAGCGGGTGGTAGCGCAGGGTAGGACGGCCGGACGAGGCAACGGCGCCGGCCGGTGTGGTTGCCCAAGATGGCAACGGGGGCCGGATCACAGCCGGGGTGGCCAGCTAAGGAGAGTGACTAAAGGAAATATCCCATGGGTATTTTGATTTCTTCGCTTTTTCTTTTGCCTCTTCTATATCACTGAAGCACCGTCTACCTTTTGTAGGGGCGTCTTGATGGACTTTCAGTGCGTGATTTAACTTGCGTACGAGAACTCGTACGGCGCAATGGGGGGGTTTTTGTATTACTCCGAACTCTGGTTGCAAGAAATCAAAATCTAAGCGTGAGCTCGGGACAAGCCGTGTAAGACGGAGAGATGGCATGGCCGGGCTTGGTTGCGTGAACAGGGGGCAAGGCAAAGCAGCGAACTGGCTGGATGTGGTATGGGGTGCATTTCACCATTTCAAAGAGGGTGTGGCCCTAGAGACTGGTTAGCTAAAGCAAGGTGCATTTAGGGATGTCAGGATGTCAGCCGCAGTGCGGGAAAAGAAGAGTGTGTTGGAATGGAGGCGTCTGGGGTGCTCTTCCGACCAGACTGTGTATTTTGTTTCCTTACTTTTTTCTTTTTTAAATTGTTTGGTCTGGTATGCCATTGGTGTATACCTAGGTACCAGTAGAGATAACCAGCGAACTTGCATGTTGGGGGAGGCAGAATCGGACCGGCGGGAGAGTGGGGCGCCGGTGGTACGGGAACTCAACAATTGGGAAAAAAGAAGAGCCAAGAAAGATTTGGGCGGAACCAAGGAACCAAGCAAGGAGAGATGAATGGTCATGGTTCGTTGGAACAAGGGTGATTGGATAAAAGCGGCGGAATGAATTCGTGAACTAATAATAGTTGTATTCTTTTTCTCTCGTCGTCGGCGATAAAGAAGCCGGTGTACTGGGCCGAGATGGTACTCGGAGCTGGTGGTTTGACTGAGGAATATAATGTAATACATACTATTCTTTTGTACAAATTAGTCTGTTGTGTCTTGATTGTGGTATACGTTTCTGGAACCTGTGTTGTTGAGCAAATGCATCTTGTGGCTACATGCACTAGTTACTTGCCAACTTTGGGAATACCAGTAGATGCTTACTGGAATGGAGGAAGCGGGTGTCGCCAGCCGCCAGCCGCCATGAAAGCTACCATCAGCCTCCATTGGCTCTGGGTCCGGCTTACGTACAGTCCAACTAGTTACCTAGCTCTGAACGTCTGAAGATGTACTCGACGTATGTGCCGGGCTGCGTCTTCTACATCTTTGGATAGCCGTTGAGCCAAGGGGCGTGTACGTAGTTGTTTCTGACAGCTAACTTTATTATACATAATCCTGCCGGAGCGCTGCCTCGCGTTTCTCTGCCTCTTCCTTTCATTTTACTTTTTGGCCTGCTCTTCTCTCTCTTCATTCTTGTCACCGACTTTTTTCTGCATCTACATCCATCTCTCGCCTCGGAAGCGATTCTTTCGATATCCGACCGCCCCACGACAACGACAGTACGACGACAACAGCGGTACGTTTTTGCAGTTTGAATGTCGAGGGCCGACCAATTCTGTCTCCTTCTGTCTCCTTTCTCTCTTGTTCGGCTCTCTCGTCTTTCTGGTTGGATTCCATCATCATTCGGGACCGCGTCGCGGAACAAAAAATACCAGTGACGATGATCCTGGTCGAAAGGCGGCGTTTCTTATCGGCGCTAGAACGACGGCCTCTTTTTTGGATCCGCCGACAGAATGCGCTGCCACCCGGGCCAGGGACCAATGGATCTCGTCGTTTTGCCAACCTATTTTCTTTCTTCCGGCTTGTCCCTGACCGGCGTGGAGCTACGAACCAACTGCTACGTTACTGGGCGACGGTGCTGAGCCGGGCGGAAGCTTGGTACTTGGTGCGTACGGCAGTGCGGGCAGCTGGGAGTGTTTCGTGGGTTGGGCAAGTCTGGAGTCGACATGTCGAGGCTACTAGCTAGGCTGGGAGCTGAACCGGCCGTGCGGGTTGCTGACAGTGACCTCGCTTTGGTGCCCCAGTGCGACGCGTTGTCGTAATCGCGACAGAGGAGGAGCTGCGACAGCCTGCCTGGCCACGGCAATGCGCGCAAAATATCAAGAGATGGGAGACGAAAGACCAGACAAGAGATGAGAGAGGAAAGACGAGAGACGGAAAAAACCTGGCACTCCACTTCCCCAACTACCTGTGTACCTTGACGTGCCATCTACTAATAAAGCTGCTAACTAACTGAGAACCCCAACAGATCAAAGAATTGCCCTTTTGCCCATCCATTTGGCCAGCCACTAGCGTCATTGGCATTGGGCCGACAACCCCCCCTTTTGTCCCTTCCAGGTGCCTCTCCAGGTACTTGCATACCTGTAAGTCATTGCACAGCGACCTTCTTGCCCAGCTTCAGCGCTCTTTTGCCGTCATTTAGCAGTCCCACGCCCCCTGCAAGCTGCCCTCCACACGCCCCCCCAAAGGCCGGTCGTCCCTCGTTTGTCCCCGACAGAACTGCCTCCGGTGCCTCCAAAAAAGCTCCGCCAAGTTTCCTTTCCGAAAGCCTCTCTTTTCTTTCTCTTCCTCCTCCTCCTCCAGAAAACATACTCTCCTCATCCCATCTTCCCTCTCAAACGGCTGCTACTACTTCTTGACGCCCCTGTTTATGCTCTTTGTATTCCTAATCCTTCGGAGCATTCGCATTGGCCTCTTGCATTCCACGCTCCTGTATATTGATCCTCTTCTGCCAGCCTAGCTTTCGACTCTCCCTCATACCACGGAAGCGACCAGCTGTTTGCTTCTCCCTGCGCAACCTCGACCCAAGCCGCGCTCGACTCTCGACAATTCTTCTCTTCGCCTCGACTCACCCTTGTCATTGCCATTGTTCCATGAAGCCCTGAGCAAGCTTCCGGGCCATTTCGCATCGTCAACCACCACATCTGAGAATACGCCCTTTTCTCTCTCCTTGCCACATTCCACACACACACAACATGGCTCCCGAAGCTACAAGCGGCGCCAACGGCCATGCCTCATATGCGGAGAAGCACAGCATTGCTCCTCACTTCATTGGCGGCAACAGGCTGGCCAATGCCCCTGCAAGCAAGGTCAAGGACTTTGTGGCCGAGCATGACGGCCACACTGTCATCACAAACGTAAGCATTGCGCTCTTCTGCCGACGCTAGCCTCATCCTGGCCGCACCGTGAAACGCTCTGGACCGCTAACAATCCCTCGCAGGTTCTCATCGCCAACAACGGTATCGCCGCCGTCAAGGAGATTCGATCCGTCCGAAAATGGGCCTACGAGATGTTTGGCGACGAGCGCGCCATTCACTTTACCGTCATGGCCACCCCAGAGGACTTACAAGCCAACGCCGACTACATTCGCATGGCCGACCACTATGTCGAAGTCCCCGGCGGCACAAACAACCACAACTACGCCAACGTCGAGCTCATTGTCGACATTGCTGAGCGCATGAATGTCCATGCTGTCTGGGCTGGCTGGTACGTCACTCTACCCAATGCCTGACCGTCGCAATTCCCCGACTAACATATCTAGGGGCCACGCTTCCGAAAACCCCAAGCTTCCCGAGTCCCTCGCCGCCTCCCCCAAGAAGATCGTCTTTATCGGACCCCCTGGCGCTGCCATGCGCTCACTGGGTGACAAGATCTCCTCCACAATTGTCGCCCAGCACGCCAAAGTCCCTTGCATTCCCTGGTCTGGCACCGGCGTCGACAAGGTTGACGTTGACGACAAGGGCATTGTCACCGTCGCCGATGACGTCTACGCCAAGGGCTGTGTCACCTCCTGGCAGGAGGGTCTGCAAAAAGCCAAAGAAATTGGTTTCCCCGTCATGGTCAAGGCCTCCGAGGGCGGTGGTGGCAAGGGTATCCGAAAGGTCACCAACGAGGAAGAGTTTGAGGCCCTCTACAAGGCCGCCGCCAACGAAATCCCCGGCTCCCCCATCTTCATCATGCAACTCGCCGGCAACGCCAGACATTTGGAGGTCCAGCTGCTCGCCGATCAGTACGGCAACAACATCTCCCTCTTTGGCCGTGACTGCTCCGTCCAGCGTCGCCACCAAAAGATTATCGAGGAGGCCCCCGTCACCATTGCCAACGCCGCCACCTTCAAGGCCATGGAAGACGCCGCTGTTCGTCTCGGCAAGCTCGTCGGCTACGTCTCTGCTGGTACCGTCGAGTATCTCTACTCACACGCCGACGACAAGTTCTACTTTCTCGAGCTGAACCCCCGTCTCCAGGTCGAGCATCCCACCACCGAAATGGTCACTGGCGTCAACCTGCCCGCCGCCCAGCTCCAGATTGCCATGGGTCTGCCCCTTCACAGGATCCGCGACATTCGTCTGCTCTACGGCGTCGACACCAAGGCCATCACCGAGATTGACTTCAACTTTGAGAACGAGGGCGCCGGCGAGACTCAGCGTCGCCCCAAGCCTCGCGGTCACACTACTGCCTGTCGTATCACGTCGGAGGATCCTGGCGAGGGCTTCAAGCCTTCCAACGGTGTGCTGCACGACCTCAACTTCCGCTCATCCTCCAACGTCTGGGGTTACTTCTCCGTCGGTACCCAGGGTGGTATTCACTCCTTCTCCGACTCGCAATTTGGGCATATTTTCGCTTACGGCGAGAACCGCGCCGCCTCGAGAAAGCACATGGTCGTCGCCCTCAAGGAGCTGAGCATTCGCGGTGACTTCAGAACCACCGTCGAGTATCTCATCAAGCTGCTTGAGACGGAGGATTTCGAGGACAACACAATCTCCACCGGCTGGCTCGACGAGCTCATCTCCAAGCGCTTGACCGCCGAGCGCCCCGACACCATGCTTGCCGTCATCTGCGGTGCCACCACCAAGGCCCACATTGCCTCGGAAGCTTGCATGGCCGAGTACCGCGCAGGTCTTGAAAAGGGTCAGGTCCCCTCCAAGGACATTCTGCGCACCGTTTTCAACATTGACTTCATCTATGAGGGCTTCCGCTACAAGTTTACCGCTACCCGCTCCAGCAGTGACAGCTACAACTTGTTCATCAATGGTTCCAAGTGCTCTGTCGGCGTTCGTGCCCTCTCCGATGGTGGTTTGCTGATTCTGCTCGACGGCCACTCCCACAACGTCTACTGTAAGGAGGAAGTTGGTGCCACTCGCATATCTGTCGACAGCAAGACATGTCTCCTCGAGCAGGAAAACGACCCTACTCAGCTGCGCACCCCCAGTCCGGGTAAGCTCGTCAAGTACACTGTCGAGAACGGTGCCCACCTCAAGGCCGGTGCTACCTATGCCGAAGTCGAGGTCATGAAGATGTACATGCCCCTCGTCGCTCAGGAGGACGGTATCGTCCAGCTCATGAAGCAACCCGGTGCCACGCTCGAGGCTGGTGACATTCTCGGTATATTGGCCCTTGATGATCCCAGCCGCATCAAGCAGGCCCAGAGCTTCGTTGATAAGCTGCCCACCCTCGGTGATCCCGTTGATCTCGGTGCCAAGCCAGCTCAGCGCTTCCAGCTCCTCCACAACATCATCAACAACATTCTGCTCGGTTACGACAACTCCGTCGTCATGCAGCCCGCCCTCAAGGGGCTCATTGAGGTTCTCCGCAACCCCGAGCTACCCTTTAGCGAGTGGAACGCGCAGTTCTCTGCTCTGCACTCCCGAATGCCTCAGAAGCTGGATGCCCAGTTTGGTCAGATTGTTGAGCGTGCCAAGGCTCGCCATGCCGACTTCCCTGCTCGCGCGCTGCAAAAGGCCTTTTCCAAGTTCCTCGAGGATAATGTAGCCGCCGCCGATGCTGACCCGCTACGCGCCACCCTTGCTCCCCTGACGCACATTCTGGACATTTATGCCGATGGCCAAAAGGTCCGCGAACTCAACCTCATCCGCGGCCTCCTTGAGTCCTTTTGCGATGTCGAGAGCCTCTTCCGCGGCAGCAGCCAAGAGGAGAGCGTCATCCTTCAGCTTCGTGAACAAAACAAGGAGAATATCAACAAGGTCGTACAAACCGCCCTCTCTCACAGCCGTGTCAGCGCCAAGTCGTCCCTCGTCGTCGCCATCCTCGACGAGTACCGCCCCAACAAGCCCAATGTCGGCAATGTTGGCAAGTACCTGCGCGATACCCTTCGCAAGCTTACTGAGCTCTCTTCGCGCACCACTTCCAAGGTCTCCCTCAAGGCTCGCGAGATTATGATTCAGTGCGCTCTGCCTTCTCTCGAGGAGCGTACCTCGCAGATGGAGCACATTCTTCGCTCCTCTGTCATTGAGTCTCGCTACGGTGAGAGCGGCTGGGACCACCGCGAACCTAGCCTGGACATCATCAAGGAGGTTGTCGACTCCAAGTACACCGTCTTTGACGTGCTGACCCTCTTCTTTGGCAACGAGGACCACTGGGTGTCGGTTGCTTCGCTCGAGGTCTACATCCGCCGCGCGTACCGTGCCTATATCCTCAACAAGATCAACTACCACTCTGATGAGAGCGACAACCCCCAGTTCATCTCCTGGGACTTCAAGCTGCGCAAGCTTGGTGAGGCCGAGTTTGGTCTGCCTGCCCAGTCTGCTGCTCCCTCCGCTCCTGGTACTCCCCTTGGTAGCGAGCTTGGTAAGCGCATCTATTCTATTAGTGATATGTCGTACCTCGACGCCAAGATCAGCGAGGAGCCAAGCCGCATCGGTGTCATTGTTCCTTGCAAGTACATTGACGAGGCGGATGACCTCCTGCAAAAGGCTCTCGAGGCCATTGCCTTCCAGCAGAAGCAGAACCGCCAGACCACTGCCTCTGGCCTCATTGCTGACCTCAGCGGCAAGCGCAAGCCTATCCAGCCCGCCACACCTCGCGGTCCCGCCGAGGACCTGAGCGCCGTCGTCAACATTGCTGTCCGCGATGCTGAGAGCAAGGACGACCAGGAGACGCTTTCTCGCATCCGTCCCATCGTTGCTCAGTTCAAGGATGAACTCCTTGCCCGCGGTGTCCGCCGCCTGACCTTCATCTGCGGCCACAGCGACGGCTCGTACCCCGGCTACTACACGTTCCGTGGACCCCACTATGAGGAAGATGACAGCATTCGTCACAGCGAGCCCGCGCTGGCTTTCCAGCTTGAGCTTGCTCGTCTGTCCAAGTTCAACATCAAGCCCGTCTTCACTGAGAACAAGAACATTCACGTTTACGAGGGTGTGGGCAAAGCTGCGGATACTGACAAGCGCTACTTTACTCGTGCTGTCATTCGTCCTGGCCGTCTCCGTGACGAGATCCCCACGGCTGAGTATCTCATCTCCGAGGCTGACCGCGTTGTCAATGACATTTTCGACGCTCTCGAAATCATTGGCAGCAACAACACGGACATGAACCACATCTTTATGAACTTTAGCCCCGTGTTCCAACTTGCCCCCTCCGAGGTTGAGCACAGCCTCCAGGGCTTCCTCGACCGCTTCGGCGCCCGCGGCTGGAGACTCCGTGTGTCCAACGTTGAGATTCGCATCATCTGCACTGATCCCACTACTGGAGCGCCATACCCTCTGCGTATTGGCATCACCAACACCTCTGGCTATGTTGTTGACGTCGACTTGTACGCTGAGCGCAAGTCGGACAAGGGCGAATGGGTCTTCCACAGCATTGGCGGCACCAAGGAGAAGGGCCCCATGCATCTCCTGCCTGTCAACACGCCCTATGCCACCAAGAACTGGGACCAACCCAAGCGTTACGAGGCTCACCTCATGGGCACTCAGTACGTCTACGACTTCCCCGAGCTCTTCCGCCAGGCCATTCAGAACAGCTGGGTCAAGGCTGTTAAGAGCCAGCCTGGCCTTGCGGCCCACCAGCCCAAGACGGGAAACTGCATCACCTTTACTGAGCTGGTTCTCGATGACAAGGACGACCTGGATGAAGTCAACCGTGAGCCTGGAACCAATAAGTGTGGTATGGTTGGTTGGCTCATCAAGGCTCGCACTCCCGAGTACCCTGCCGGCCGTCGCTTCGTAGTTGTCGCCAACGATATCACTTACAAGATTGGCTCCTTTGGTCCCAAGGAAGATAACTTCTTCCATAAGTGTACCGAACTGGCGCGCGAGCTAGGCATTCCTCGCATCTACCTGTCAGCCAACTCTGGTGCCCGTCTTGGTCTTGCCAACGAGCTGATGCCCCACTTCAAAGTCGCCTGGAACGATGTGACCAAGCAGGACAAGGGCTTCCGCTATCTGTACCTTGACCAGGCTGGCAAGGACCGCTTCAAGAAGGACGTCATTACCGAGGAAATTTCCGAGGCCGGCGAGAAGCGCCACCGCATCGTCACCATTATTGGTCAGGAGGATGGCCTCGGTGTCGAGTGTCTGCGTGGCTCTGGTCTGATTGCCGGTGCCACCAGCCGTGCTTACAACGACATCTTTACCGTGACGCTGGTTACCTGCCGTTCCGTGGGTATTGGTGCCTACCTCGTCCGTCTTGGCCAGCGTGCTGTCCAGGTCGAGGGTCAGCCCATCATCCTAACTGGTGCTCCTGCCTTGAACAACCTGCTTGGTCGCGAGGTCTACACTTCCAACCTGCAGCTCGGTGGTACCCAGATCATGTACCGCAACGGTGTCTCGCACATGACTGCCAACGACGACTTTGAGGGTGTCTCGCGCATTGTTGAATGGATGTCTTATGTCCCTGAGAAGCGCAACGCCCCCATCCCTGTCAGCCCGAGCACCGACACCTGGGACCGCGACGTCACCTACTGCCCTCCCCTGAGGCAGCCGAACGATGTTCGCTGGATGATTGCCGGTAAGCAGGACGAGACGGGCTTCCAGAGCGGTCTCTTTGACAAGGACTCGTTTGTCGAGACCCTCGGAGGCTGGGCCCGCACGGTCGTCGTCGGTCGTGCCCGTCTTGGTGGTATCCCTATGGGTGTCATTGCCGTTGAAACCCGCAGTGTCGAAAACACTACCCCGGCCGACCCTGCCAACCCCGACTCTATCGAGCAGGTCAGCAACGAAGCGGGTGGCGTCTGGTACCCCAACTCTGCATTCAAGACTGCCCAGGCTATCAACGACTTTAACAATGGTGAGCAGCTGCCGCTGATGATTCTTGCCAACTGGCGTGGTTTCTCTGGTGGTCAGCGCGACATGTATAACGAAGTCCTCAAGTACGGTTCGTTCATTGTTGACGCCCTCGTCAAGTATGAGCAGCCTGTCTTTGTGTACATTCCTCCCCACGGCGAGCTCCGCGGTGGTTCGTGGGTCGTCGTTGATCCCACCATCAACCCCAACGTCATGGAGATGTACGCCGACGAAGAGGCGCGCGGTGGTGTGCTCGAGCCCGAAGGCATCATTGGTATCAAGTACCGCAAGGCCAAGCAGCTTCAGACCATGGCCCGCATGGATGAGACGTACGCGCAGCTCAAGAAGAACCTGGAGGACCCCAATACCTCCAAGGAGGAGGTCGAGGAGATCAAGACCAAGATGGACGCACGCGAGCGCCAGCTGCTCCCTGTGTACTCGCAGATTGCCATTCAGTTTGCCGATCTCCACGACCGGGCGGGCCGCATGAAGGCCAAGGGCGTGGTCCGCGATGTGCTGGAGTGGTCCAACGCGCGCCGCTTCTTTTACTGGCGCGTGCGCCGCCGGCTCAGCGAGGAGTATATGCTGCGCCACATGGCCACCAGC
This sequence comes from Cordyceps militaris CM01, assembly GCF_000225605.1. Lineage (NCBI taxonomy): Eukaryota > Fungi > Ascomycota > Sordariomycetes > Hypocreales > Cordycipitaceae > Cordyceps > Cordyceps militaris. The sequence goes on along the minus strand of NW_006271977.1, from coordinate 116,136 downwards.
ACGCTGAACCAAAAGGAGTCGACCGCCACGACCAACACGACGCGGGAGCACAATCTCAAGCTCCTCCAGTCGTGGTCGCGTATTGAGAAGTGGGAGAAGGACGACCAGGCGGTGGCGGAGTGGTACGAAAAGGAGCGCCGGTCGATTGGCGAAAAGGTCGAGACGCTCAAGGCGGAGAAGCTGTCGAGCCAGCTGGCCGAGGTGGTGCGTCGCAACAAGGAGGCGGGCTTCAAGGGCATCCGAGAGGTGCTCCGTATCATGCCTCTGGAGGAGCGTGATGCGATTCTGGAGTATCTGAGGCAGTGATTGCCAGGAATGAGGTCAAGAACAAAAAAAAAAACGAAAAATATATATACTTAATGATGGTTAGACGGCGGGTTGTACGTTTGGTAGAATTTTGTTTGTCATAGCTACGTATTCATGTTAATGTTTGAATTTGAATCTGCAATTCTAAAATAAATGTCCAGTGTCAAGGTCTTGAGCTGTAGATAGGAATGCCATTCGTTGGCAAGATGATTATACATTGTCTAGGTATTACAGGTGGTATCCGCCTCGATGTTGTACAGGTTGTCATGTATTGTAACCATTCATCAAAGTTTCGATGTATTTTTTTCTGCCTCGTGACACGATGGGGCCTGCTTCACGCATCAGGCACCCTCGTGCGAATCTGCACGCCATGCCACGTCTTGACGACATCCCCGAGCGCGGCATTGACCATGCGCTGCTGCTTCAGCATCGTCTGGCCGCGAAACGCCTCGGCCGCAATCTCAATCGCGTACATGCTGCCGCACCCGCCCGACACGTCCTGCACCAGCACGGCCGACGGCGCGAGCTGCGCGATGAGCAGCTGCGCGATGGCGCTTTCGGCGGCGCTCATGCTCGGGGCTTCAGCGGCGGCGGAAGAGCCCGACGAGTATGCGCGACGGGGGAGGAGCACGCCACCAGGGGACGGGCGGGCGGCGCGTGGTAGACGGGAGAGGGCTTGTCGTCGCGTGGTGCTGGAGAGAGGGCGCGCGGCGGCGGCGGCGGCGAGAGTGGTGCTGGCAAGGCGGCGGCAGAGTGCGCAGAGAAGGGAGCGCTGCATGGCGAGGTTTTGTCGGTGGATGCGGGTGTACTCGAGGGGGAGTTGAGGTCGAGGTCTGGACGGGGCGTAAGAGGGGATCGGTTGGCAATTGCTTGAGGTTGGAGTGGTTGATAGGGATGGGTTTGATTGATAAACTTCAGGAGCTGACCGCGGATTTGCCGGCGCTGGCCGAGGATAGTGGTGGGGGCGGGAAGCTTGGCAATGGGAGGGTGGGAATTGGCCAACTGCCCTTGTTTTTTACGGAGCTGTATATACGCAAATAAATTTGCCCATGCATTCATGATTGGTGAGATGGCCGAGTTGGTAAGCACCCCTGAACAACCACCGTCAATCAACTTCGTGGCTAACATCTGCAAAAGGTTATGGCGCCAGGTTAAGGTCACCTTAACGTGTGTCCTGGTGGAGCAATCCTCATGGGTTCGAATCCCATTCTCATCAGAGATTTCCTTTTTTGCATATTACTATAATAAGTCGGGTATATTATAAGCTCTTCTTTTTTTCTCTTTATCTAGTCTCTCTTTTGTAAGGGGAGTAGCTATTTTAAGCTTAACTTTATAAATTAAAAGTATAAAAGCTAATAGTATTATATAAATAATACTTAAAAAAATTAAATAGCAATTTAAAATAATATAAATTTTAATAATAAAAATTTATAATATTTTTAAATTTATCTTTATTAAAAAAGTAATAATATTAAAATCTTTATTATAATATTCTATACTAAGTATATATTAAGAACTAGCCTTAGGGTATTTATAAATAAGTATTATAATAATATTGACTTTCTTATAAAGTAAGAAAGAAGAAAAAGCTAGGTTATTTATTTAAATAAAAAAGGAAAGAAAGAAATTAAGAAGTAATTAGGCTTAACTAATTTAAAAATATTATTATAGGCTAGGCTCTAGATATTACAGGCTAGGCTCTAGCCTAGCACCTTCTAGAGTAGCTAGCATAGAGCCCTTAAAGGGGGCCCTTATAAGTATAACTTGTAATAGACTAGCCCTAGAGGGGCTTTAGAGGCAACCAGCCCCGCAGCTATTAGTAGCCTTACGGCGTACAACCCTCTTACCCACTTAACCACGGAAGGCAAAAGGATTCGTAATAACAATACTAGCACGATTGTTGTCTGGTTGCACCTATAAGGGGCCCCCTTCAGGGGCTCCGCGCTGGCCACTCTGGAAGGACTAGGGCGGGCTCTGTAGCCTAGCCCTTAATATACCCTCTCTCTCCCCGGCGCGCCATAGATAGGCCATAAACCCCCTAGACAAGCCGCCGCCTATAAGCCTAGGCCGAAATATGCCTATACGCAGCGCTAATCCACCTTCCATTATGGTGGCTACCTGCTGTACGGTTCGAACCTATGACCCTGGGTTAGTATTGTTGTATATGACGGACTGGCCCTAGAGGGGCTTTGGGGGCAACCAGCCCCGCAGCCGTTAGTAGCCTTACAGCGCACAACCCTCTTACCCACTTAACCATAGAAGGCAAAAGGATTTATAATAACAATACTAGTACGATTGTTGTCTAGTTATACCTATAAGGGGCCCCCTTTAGGGGCTCCACGCTGGCCACGCTAGAAGGACTAGGGCAGGCTCTATAGCCTAGCCCTTAATATAACTAAGCAATAATTAGTTAGTATTATTATTATAAATCCTTTTAGCCTTATAGCTATAAGGGTTATATACTATAAGGCTATTAATAGCTATAAAGCTAGTTACCTTTAAAACCCCTTTAAGGCTAGTCTATTATATATAATAATACTATCTTAAGATTATAAGTTTAAACTATATAGAATAGCTATTATAAAAAAGTAATATAAAAGCTAATACTATATATAGACCTTAGCCTAGGCTTATAGGTAATAGCTTATTTAAAGGGTTTATAGCCTATTTATAGTATTAAGAAAGGGAAAGGTATATTATAAGTTAGGCTTTAGCTTAATACCTTTTAAAGTAGTTAGTATAAAGCTTTTAAAAAAGGCTTTTATAAGTATAATTAAATAATAATTAGTTAATATTATTATTATAAATCCTTTTAGCCTTATAGCTAAAAGGGTTATATACTATAAAGTTACTAATAGTTATAAGGCTAGTTACTTTTAAAACCTCTTTAAAGCTAGTTTATTATATATAATAATACTAACCTAGGGTTATAGGTTTAAACTATATAATAAGTAGCTACTATAATTAAAGGTAGATTAGCACTATATATAGACTTTAGCCTAGGCTTATAGGCTATATATTAGAGCCTAGGGGGTTTATAGCCTATTTATAAGTATACTAGAAAGAGAAAAGGTATATTAAGGGTTAGGCTATAAAGCCTACCCTAGTCCTTTTAAAGTAGCTAGTATAAAGCTCCTAAAAGGCCCCTTATAAATATAACTAAATAATAATAAGTTAATATTATTATTATAAATCCTTTTAGTCTTATAGCTAAGGGGGTTATATACTATAAGGCTATTAATAGCTATAAGGCTAGTTATTTTTAAAGCCTTTTTAAAGCTAGTTTATTATATATAATAATATTATTTTAAGGTTATAGGTTTAAACTATATAGAGTAGCTATTATAAAAAAGTAATATAAAAGCTAGTATTATATATAGACTTTAGCTTAGGCTTATAGGTAGTAGCTTATTTAAGAGGTTTATAGTTTATTTATAATATTAAGAAAGGGAAAGGTATATTATAAGTTAGGCTTTAGCCTAGTATCTTTTAAAGTAGTTAGTATAAAGCCTTTAAAGAAGGCTTTTATAAGTATAACTAGGTAATAATTAGTTAATATTATTATTATAAATCCTTTTAGCCTTATAGCTAAGAAAGTTATATACTATAAGGTTATTAATAGCTATAAAGCTAGTTATCTTTAAAGTCTTTTTAAGGCTAGTTTATTATAACTATTATAGTTTTTTTAGTATTTATAAATTTATTAAGGTATTAAAAGGATTATAAGGTCTAATTAGGATAATTTAATAAATAAATAAATAAATTATTAATTAATAAATTATTAAACTTATTAAGATAAATATTACTTTTTTTAAATATAAAATAAATTAAGTTTAGTATTTATAAAGTCTTTTATTAATTCTTTTTAAAGTATATTTCTCTTAATTATAATATAGAACTTTATATTATAAAACTACTCTATTATAAAGGTATATAGTATATATTAGAAATTTTTTAGCGCCCTTAGTTAAGGGATATTACCCTTAGCTGAATGTACTAAGGTACCCTTAGGTAAGATCCTACCTGGACATCAAGCCCGCAACCCCGCACGGCAACTCCCTAGTCACATTTACCCGCTGCTGCCTAAGCTAACGAAGTATATAAGTACGGACCGCCCCCTCAGGGCATATGAACAACAAGCCTCGCTTCCAACCCGACAATTACTGAACAACTTGCCATACACTTTCAACCCTGCTAGGTTGGTCTGCTCGTGGACCCATTTCTATGCCTGTTTAACTTGTTTCTAGATCATTATCGATCGATCATGTGCACCCAAGACATTCGACAGTGGTCGAACTGCAGCTGCGAAGTGGAGATTGGACCTCAAAAGGATTGTCCCAAGAAAGGAACTGCAGAATGCAAGGGGGTTACGAGAGTGGTCATTAGCTACTTCTCCGGTTGGTGTAAAGAACATCCCCCTTAGGATACCCAAGGCTTGTTCTAGTTTACCAATGCGTATCTCTTCAATGCTGCAACGTCCTGGTCGAGGCAATATTCACCAGTGGGAAATCGCCAAGTGGGCATGAAGGGCGGCACCGGGCTGCCGATTCGTCCGGAAAAGCTGAAGTCGATGATGATGAGACGATCGTTGTCGGCTTTCATGATGTTACTAGGGTTGAAATCTCCATGGCAGAACCCTGCATGATGCAGCAAGCTGAACACGCCCTTGACATCCTCCCATCGAGTGTGCATTTCGCCTGGCTCCAACTTTGTGAGCGTTTTCATTCGGTAGCCGTAGATCGCCCCGTCGCAGGTGATGGGTTGTTCGTCGAAATCCACTACAGGGAGTTCCAACTTCTTTAATTCGGTGAGGACATTGAATTCTCGTTCGATAAGTTTGATAGATATGTCATCATCTGGATGGGCAAGTTTGATGATGGGAAAGGCGTTGCCATTGGTGGTTCTTATGGAGGCATGAGCGCCGTAATCATGGTGTTTCGAACCCTTCCAGATCCTGTCCAACTCTGGAGTCAAGGAGAGCGGAGCAATCTTCGCGACGTTCGAGTCTAGGAAGGGAAAGCTGGTAAGATCCGGGTACTGTGGGGAACCTGACCAGCTGACTGAGAATAAATCAGAGTTGTAATCGACGAGGCATTGGTACGAGCCACGAGTTTCGGCAGCATTGGGAGGGCTTGTCGGTTTTGCTTCAGCGCCAGGAACGTGACAGATCGGTTGGTGCGTCCGTTGTGCGGGCTGGTCGATTTGAGTACGCAGGCGGCGCCCAGTGAGTCGTGGCAAGAAGAAGAAAAGGCTCTCCAGGACATAGTAAATGCCGTTTCGTAGGCGTTGACCGCCCGCCACGGCGAGGTTTGGAACTGTGAGGGTCATTTTGTCTAGAGAGGCAGGTGAACTCCCATGTGGAGGAGAAAAGATTTGAGGCTCACACCGGAGAGGTTAAAGTTTAATCCGAAGGAACTGAATTGAATATTGAATATTGAATATAATGTGCGTTACGCATAAATCGGAGTTTTGTTGAAAACGGGGCTTTCGGAATCGCGCTAATATGTACACCTGTCCAGAGATATTTCGCACTGTATACGTAGCCTGGTCCGTGCATAATGTAATCATAGACGACTGCTTAAGCAGTTCGGAAAGTCGATCTCTTTGAAAAGTCCTTATCCGAGCCTACACGGCCACTTCGTACAGCCCGCAAGAAGACTTTTTCGAAGTGATCGATTTTCCGAAGTAGTCGCGTAGCCTCCAGTGAGGAGTTTTCGAGGAAATCGATTTTCTGAAGAGCTCGACTGCTCGAAGCGCTCGTAACTATAATCTCTAATGAGGACATTTCGAGGCACTTGGCTTTTCGATCAGTTCGAAAAGTCCTCGATTTAGTTTGCTCGATCAGTTCGGAGATTCAAGTAGTTCGAAAACTCCTCGTCGGAGGCTGCTCAATTAGTTCGAAAAGTCCTCGTTTGAGGCTGCGCGAGGTCGGAGGTTGCGCGGTTGGAGGCTGCTCGAGCAGTCTTGAGGATGGGGCTGGTGGAGCGATTCCGGGCAGTTCCATCCACGGTACGCTGATGTACCTATCCTGGGAAAGCTGCCAATGCAACATATGCCAGTTATCTTCAATCAATCAACTCTTTCTCTCATATTCACGAGCTTGTTCTCATCGCCCTGGACCGGCGGGGCGCCTTGCTCATGCCGAGAACTGTTGGCGTGGGCGAGGCTTTTAGCGAAAAAACTTGCCAGGCAGCGCAATCTCAGGGAAGGCAATACCCCGAGCAGCTAGCCATGGTGCGTAGGCAACGGACACACCACAGGGCGACGGCTCGACGGCTTCGGCCTCGTTGCTTCGGCTTTTAGCAAATCTTTTCTACAAAGTGAGCCGTCTCGCGGATCATGGTGACACGAGACGAGGCAGTGAGGGAGCGTGAGCTGTAATACGTTTTGGTGTGCAGCTCATCGCTGACACGATCGTGTGTGTTGAATGCTAAAAATACGACAGCCAGCACTAGAAATACAATGTTTCCTCGGCTATGCCATTCTTGGCATCCATTGACTAAGAGTAGAGAGGTTGTTAGTCAAAGCGAATCCCCGAGTCAATTAGAAAGTCAAGAACACATACAAATGCTTTCGCAACACATGCCATCTCCCTTGATTCCCTTTGGAACTGCCGCTCCGTGTCTTCGTCACCCGTTGTTCGATCCTCAACGCTCGAAGAGTCAAAGTCCAGCCAAAAGACTCTGTCTCTAGGCGTCCCCGGAACAACCATCATGTTTCTCGGGTATGGGTCGCCATGAAGGAGGCCGACGCTGTGGAATTCGGTAAGCATTGCACACAGCCTATCCATTTTATCTAGCGTATAGTTATTAAAATCAATCTTCTTAGCGTTTTGTATATATTCGATGAAAATAGCGCTAGGCGGAGCTGAGTCGTTTTCGAACTGGTATAATTCTGGCCACAGGGATACATCTATGCTGTCGATGATTCCATAAAACTTTGGAACGAGACCTCGCTCACAAAAGCCCTTTTCGTTAAGCAGTCGATAAGCGCTCTCCTCGGAGCGGAATTGATGCCAGTATCCATTGTGCTTATACTAGGCAAGGCGTTAGTGTTGGCGTTAGTGTTGTGATAAAATAGATGCCACGCGAAATTGTAACTAACCACTTTCATGACGCAAAGCCTGTCGTCGATTTCAACTTTAAAGGTAATAACACGCGTATTGCCATTCTTTTTGTCTATTTTGGTCTTGAGAATCTCAAGAAACGTGACGTCAGAAGACTGGACGTTCACCAGTTCATCGTTGGCAGTGTCGGGTGGTGGTACAGAAGACGGCCGAGAGGTTGGTGGGGAGGATGGAAGAACAGATGCGGCAGAGGTCGGGGGCAAAGCTGACATGTCGGAGATGAATGACGGGGTGTGTCGCTCATTTATATTGACGTGCGTGGTGCTAAAGAACAAGGACGAAAGAAAGGCTGGTAATGATGGAGATGGAACGAGGGAGGAGTTGAAAGCCAAGCGCTGGGGCTCAAGACGATGCGCCCACTTTAGTATTAGTAGTGAGCGCCACAACGTAGAGTAGGGACCTCACACAATCAGCTAGTGATCTATAATTAGCTAGATGGTTAAAAGGGCTAATCTTAATTACTAATAGAGTTAGAAGAATGAAAGATAACTACCTACGCGAGCGGGGGGTGTTTTCTACAATGCCTATAATGACCAGCCTGCGTTTACACATATGTTTTTGGCCTTATGCAGAGATGTCAGCCTGTTTGTAACATGTTAGGAGCCCTCTACAATATGTTTAAAATTATAAAATGGCGCCAATATACTAAAAAAATATGTTAAGATTTAAAATCCTGCTCAAGCCATCTTAGAAAACAGCCCTACGCCCCTAGGTAGGCAACCAGCACCCGTCATCTAGCTGCGGGAAGTTCTCTACGAGGTATAATAAAGTCGCCGACCTAACTACTAACCTGCCGGTCATAGTCGACTTGTTAGCAAGAGGCGACTAAGCAGCGTTCGTCGTGGTGGAAAGAGGCCCGTCGCTGAACAGAGCGCAGTGCATGTTACACGTCGCGAGTTGAGGCACTATGGCAGCTGACTAGATCGCTTATTCGTCTTCAGCACACAGATAGATTTTTCTCAGAAGATCCTCATCAGAAAACAGCCCATTGTCGTCTTTTCTGATCTCTTCCGCCTTCACAAGCAGCGCGCGGTAACGGTTAACTTCCACAGGCCCATACTGACTCGCCGCGTGGTCCTCGGCAAAGCCGCTGTCTTCCAGGCCAGCGCCCTTCAGCGGGCGATTCCGAAACGCCAGGAGCATCAACGCCATGTCCGCTGCGCCAAACCGCGGAAAGCACTTCTTCGCGATCCTCAGCGCCGTCTCCGTCTCCGCCATCGTCGTCGTCGGCTTCCGAATAGACCACAGGGCGCGCAGATCCAGCACGCGATTGGTCCACTGCTTCTTCCCGTGAGCGTCTGCGCACTGCGGATACAACTCGTACAGCCCCGCCTGTTCGAGCTGCGCCAGAGTCGCTACGCAATGTAGACGCGACCTTGACTCAGATGCTCGCCGTTGTTGTAGTCGTCTCGGTTCAGGCGGAAGTCAAAGAACTCACTCACGATGTGCTCCCTATACGCCCTGATTAGGGTCATGTCGCGCATAAACTGTCCGCGCGGGAAGTCGGCCGGGTCCAGGACGCAGATGCTGACGTCGCTGGGGGAAAGTCGGAAGCGGTCACAACGGTAGATGGCGTACTGGATGGCAAATAGCAGGGAGCTCGTCCACGAGCTCAAGTTGTCGGAATCAAAAACCGCGTTGTTGAGGTGTTCGCATCCAATCAGCCCCGATAGGCTCCAGAGGCTCCAGCGGCCAGCCCGCCTCCACGATGCTCTATACCCAACTCGTACTCAACGCTTTCGATCAGCAGCATTCTGTGGAAAACACAGATAATCTAGACTAGCCCTTATTCTAATAGCGCATAAGGGATAGAGTTAGGGTTTGCTACCAAAGTAGCTTTATATATCTATGTATGTATACGCTCAAGCAATATTATCTAGAAATGGCTTATATATAAGCCTAAGTTCAGAATGGCAGGCCGGCAATCCCGTTGCTAGAAAAGTACCAAGTACCTAAGCTCTGAGCATATGCGCAACTTTTTTGTATCGCGCCGCAAATTTACCTGAACAACTCCCTCCATAGAAGGCTGGCGCGTCCACTTCGCGTTAAGTGCCCATGGGAGCAGCGTGTGACGATTTGCAGGCTGAACTGTCGCGTGGCTTACATCGATCGGGATAGCATCTATAAAGCGGGGGTGACAGTGTAGCGCTTTTCCGCCTTTTGTTGCCTCTTCATAATAAAGTCAAGTCAGCAAACTCAAAGCTAGCATGCGGGGGGGTGGCAGCACCCGAGAGCTCATCTATGGGGTATCATTGTGAAAAGAAGGGTAATTATTATCAGGGTTTGCTTTTATGATCGTGATCCTAGCGCCACTCAAGGCCAACTAAGGCTTTGGCTAGAAGCGCGCCATCGTGTATTCGCCACACTTAGGATTCATCATCATCTTGCAGAGTTATGAACCTTAAAAAAAAGAAATTTCGTTTAGATGACACATTCCCCTATAACCGCGCCGTCGATTGCCTACCTACCTATAAAAGGTGCTCTTGGTCAACCAACCGCTACCTCTCGCTTCGGCCATCGTGGCCCGACTGACTTCTTCGCCCCGGCCCCTTGCCTGCCTGCCTGCTGCAAACACACGCGCCGAGTTAGCCCACCTGATTAGATCAACCCGTTGCCAGATGTTCCTAGCTAACCTGTCAAACTTGTTAGATCGGCCACTTCGTCACATCTCAACTGCCTCGTCGATGGCGTGTCCTGAAGAGGAATTGCCTCTGGAGCCGGGCAAGGCCCGACAGACCGCCTGCTTGGAAGAACTGGGCATAGATGGCAGCAAAACACCCCCCTGCAGTGGCAGCGAGACTTCGCCAGAGTCTGATCCTGCGGATGTCCATCGAATCATCAGCGTTCGCGGCATACACGCATTATTGGCGGGCGAATCGCGGTCAAGGCTGTTTCCTGAGTCGCTGTATCTCTTTATCCACGATGGCGCTCTGCACCGATACATTGCCTGCAACTTCTGGGTGCGCATCTGGCTACTTTTCGCCGCCTTCTTGTCCGTCAGCATCGTCTTCATGGTGCCGCTCACGCCGGTTTTTCTTTGCGGTCGAGCTGTCTACCTGGCCCGCTTTGGCAGACTGGCTGACCTAGGCGATCTGTCGTATTATCCGCCATGCCTGCCAATAGTTTTTTTCGAACTATTTGGATCCGAAGCATTCTTCTACATTTGTTGGCACCAATTTCGGCTAACCGACACGCATAACTTTGGCCCAGAATATCGTTTCCCCATCTTGTATATATGTCTACGCGCCATTGAACATTATACGTGGCTGATGTCGATTAGCCTGCTTAGAAGATTCAAATATGACAATGGAATTTGAACGGAGAGAAACTTGTATTTCGGGATGGATGTGGTCAGCTCGAAAGACGTCGTCGTCAAGCCGGTGCCAAAGCTGTACTGTTAGCCATGGCACGGCATTAGTAGCTCTCACACAACAGCAACAGCGGGATCCACACCTGCTGGAATGGAATAGACCTTGAGTAACCGTACTGTTCAACGTTCAACAAGAGATGGTGGAAATAGGCAACAAACGGCAGGCACCTTGAAAATATCTGCCCAGCTTTGAATACTTCTTCTTCTTTCCATCGAGCATCGCACACGGTTTCGATTACGACAAGGCGACCCCGCTGCATCGAAAATGCGTTCAACACAGCGGCGTTTGCACCCAACTGCACAGAGGAACGACCAATTGACCCCCTACTCGCACTTGCAGAGAAGGCCATTATTTGAAAGCTCCAAGGACGAGCAAAGTTAGCTTCCCTCTCCGCGAGAACTCTCAAGCTCCGGTTACCTCGTCAGGACCTTTTTGAGCCTGCATATTCAATTTACCTATGCGAATTGGTCACCTTGAGCGCCTCGCAGGGCCAGCTGAGCACTGTCGCCTTCTCGATTGAGCCGACTTCCATCCGGGCGTGGGATCCGGACCGGTCACGACTATATGAAAAACTTTAGTACAGATTACACGACCATGACAGGTGCACGCCGGCGGAGACGCGCCCACTGCATAACCTTGGCCGCAGCGGCTCCAGGTCCAAAGAGGAAGCTGCTTTCAGCACAGCGGTGGAACGAGGACCCGGCACAAGACTGCAAACCACAAACGCACACATACAAGAGAGATCATCATCGTCCCTGTTTACGCTTATTTCTGGCGCGCGCGCGAACCGTTGGAGCCTTGCGCTTGGCTGCAACGCTGGAAGATGCCGAGCTTGTGGAGTTTTTTGTTTGTGACAGTGCTGATCGCGAGAAACTCGGGTTCCATGCAGGTGAAACATCGATGCAAGCCTACACGATGGCGAACAACGGGCATTGTCCATATCGGGTGTTTGTGTGGTCTCAGCAAGGAACGGAGAACCGAGGACGACCGGAACCTTTGTCGGCCCTCACTTTGCGGCGGACCGCAATGCAAGCACGCAAGCACGCAAGCCCGCCGCACCCGAGTTTGTGTTGAAATGCTTGTACGTAACAGATCGCTCCCCCAGGATCATGGCCTTGCAGGTCTTTTTGCGGGGGGGCAGATAAGGACGTGGGAAATTGCGATTCATGGACTCGATGCCAAGTCCTGCGCCAATGGACAGTATACGGTTTTCAGGCCACTCGACAGCACACAGTAATGACTTATTACTGGTACTCCGCCGTACATGTGGGTGAATGATGACACAATCTTTCGGTGCCACAATCTCACAGGCCCTCCACAATCGGCAAAGGCCCCAGCCCTTTTGCGGATGTGGCGCGACAGAAGTGCCTGGCTTGCTAGCCTCCCGCGCGACGGCGCCGGCCTTTCGGCGAGCCAAGAAGTTAGCGTGTGATGCAGTGGTGGTGCTCGCTGTTCGTTGTTGCTCGGACATTGGCCGCCTGAACGTCGGTCGGTCGGTTCTGCAGCTTCCGCGAATGCTGGCTGGCTGGCTAGCTGGCAGCATGAATCTCTGGTTCAGCCTACTGCAAAAGGTGGTGGGCAGAAGTCGACAGCGCACAGCGCACTTGTCAGTCTTGTCATAGATCTAGACATTGTCTCACCTGTCGGCAGGCGTGCAAGCTTTGTTGCCTGTGCCAAGACGCTCGAGGACGAGCAAGTTACCTCGCGGGGGCTCGAGGCCGACGCATTGGTTATTGATTGATATGCTAATTGGACCTTCAGCTCGCTAACTACTAATACTGAGTAACTAGTAAAAAGCACTTGACCACGTCCCGACCGCTCGACGGCTAACTGGACGGACCTACCCAAACCAGCTTGGTTCATGTCCCCGCACGGGGCGCCGCCCTCTGGGCCAGGAACACGGAACTTTGGTAAATGGATCGAACTGGACAAGGGTCCCAGCACGAAAATTTGGTGCTGTTGGGTTGACTTGTCTGTTATCGAGACGCTTCGAGTCGGTGTCAGTCAAAAGGACCCGTGGCTGAGACGATACAACATATCGGCAAATCCGCGTGGCTCAGGTCCCTGACCCCGGTTGTCTCTATGCGGCCGCCTAAGTCCTGAAGGCAAGCTGAGAAGCGCATTAACTATTACAGGCCGGCGCGGGGCACCACTTGATCTCGCTCTGTTGGGATGGACACCCCACCAGCATTATCGACGCAAACTAGTTTTGCGAACTCTTCATGGCAATGCGATAGAGTTTCATGCCGTTATCGTCCCGCGAATCGATGCGTCTGCTGGTCGGTTGAAAAATTTATGCCGTGAAAGGCCGGTTCGTCAAAGAAGCAACGACCACCCGACAACCTGCAAGGCTCGGCCAGATCTTTTCTCACCGGCGTCTACCCCGCAGCGCAATGCAATAACATGTCCATCAAGGGAGCATCACTGCATCTGCCCAGTGCATCAGCACGCAGGTCCTTGCCATCTAGTAGCCTCGCGGACCACCGCCGTCGAGCCATTAGGGTCCGTCCTACGAATGCTGCTAGCGACGCCAACTTACCCAATCGAGTAGGTCGGTGCTAGATAGCGTGCGCACTAATTTCACTGGGCTCGAAAACAAAGGGGTCATACAAAAATCTGCTCGACATTGTTGACGGGCCAGGTGCACTAGGTGCAGCCAAGACCCGAACACAGCGCACGGCAGCTCGTGCCATGGCACCCCATGGCACCCCATGGCACCCATATGCAGCTTGCTGCTGCCCCCAAACGCAATCTAGTCGACCTGCCCAGACGGGATGTGTACGCGCCTGCATGGCGCCGCCCAGTGGATCGCAGGACCGCAGCATCCCGTAGGCTTGTCCCCCCGGCCTCTATCGTTGTTGTTGGAGCAAGGGACGGAGGCTGACGAGGGGCTTGGGCTTGGGCTTGGCTGCCGCGATAAATGCGCAGGCCGCCAACCATGGCAACTATATAGCTGACCGTGCGTCCGCCCAGTTCGTGCTCACCACCGAGGCCGTCGTACACTCGTTCTCTCCTAGATCGACTTGGCAACAAGTTCCTGCCTCTCTTTTTTGTCCTAGATTTGTTTACCGCTGCTGTCCACAACCATGGTCAGGACTTCCTCGCTCCTGACGCTCCTGGCTACTGCCGCCACCGCGGTTGCTAGTCAGGAGGTTGACGCCTCCAAGGTCCAGCCCGCCATTCCCGGCGCCTTTATCATCGAGTTTGAAGATGGCCATGTACGTCGGCGGCCCATGTGAGGCGCTGCCAACAAAATGCTGACTGCCATGGCAGAACACCCAGGCTTCCCTGGATGCCGTCAAGAAGGACGCCAGTGTCCGTATCGACCTCAACTTTGAGCTCTTCCAGGGTGTCTCGATCCAGCTCAACGACGTCAACTCGGCCGAAGAAAAGGCGCAGAAGCTGGCCGAGCTGCCCGCCGTCAAGAACATTTGGCCCGTCAGGGTCGTGCCCCGTCCCAATCCCGCCGTCGAGTGGGTGGCCACCGAGGGCCTGCAGGCGCTGGTCCACGCCGACCCCAGCAGCATCAACGCGCGCGACACGGCCGAGCCCATTAGCTCGGCGCAGCGCATGAGCCAGATTGAGAAGATGCGTGCCAAGGGCTACAAGGGCCGCGGCATCAAGATTGCCGTCATCGACACCGGTGTACGTCTGTCTGGTCGATGCTGGCTGATGAAGTCGAGTTGCTGACTGTTTAGATTGATTACAAACATCCCGCTCTCGGCAGATGCTTTGGTGAGGGCTGCCTCGTCAGCTATGGCTACGATCTCGTCGGCGACGCCTACGGAAACGGCAACTACCGCCCCGTGCCCGACAACGACCCCATGGACTGCGGCGGCCACGGCAGCCACGTGGCGGGCATCATTGCCGCCCAGCCCAACGAGTTCAACTTTACCGGCGTGGCGCCCGACGTAACCCTCGGTGCCTACAAGGTCTTTGGCTGCACCGGCAGCACCGGCACCGACGTGCTCATCTCATCGTTTAACAAGGCCTACCAGGCTGGCTCCGACATCATCACGGCATCGATTGGCGGCCCCGCGGGCTGGGTGGACGAGCCCTGGGCCCTGAGCATCTCGCGCATCGTCGCCCGCGGCGTGCCCTGCACCGTCGCCGCCGGCAACGAGGGTGTGGACGGCCTCTTGTTCCCCAGCAGCGGGTCATCCGGCAAGGGCGTCGTGTCGATTGCTTCGTTTGACAACACGGATACGCCTGCCCTCGCCAATGTCAACTCATACACGGTAGACGGTGGCAACAAGACGCAGCTCCTTTCCACCCCGTCGGACAAGGACGCGTGGGACGGCGTGACGCTCGATGTTTGGGCTGGAAGTTACGACACGACAAAGGCCGACGACGGCTGCAAGGCGTACCCTGCCGACACCCCCGACCTGAGCAAGAAGGTTGTGCTCATTCACCGCGGCAGCTGCTCCTTTACCGACAAGATCAACTTTGCCACGGCCAAGGGCGCCAAGTACGTCCTCATCTACAACAACGGGCCCGACGCCCTCACGATGAGTGTTGTTGACACTCCCCTGGCCCAGGGCGCCAGCCTCATCTCGCAAGTCGACGGCGTCAACATTATCAACCTGCTCAAGGATGGCAAGAAGGTCACGGTGACGATGGGTAGCTCGGCCAAGACGGCCAAGGTGTTGTCGTACAAGAAGAACGCGGCGACGGGTGGCGGGCCCAGCGCCTTTACCACCTGGGGTCCCTCGTGGGAGCTCTTTGTCAAGCCCGACGTAGGCGCTGCAGGCGGTAATATTCTCTCGACATACCCCACGGCCAAGGGCTCTTATGCCGTTTTGTCGGGCACTTCGATGGCGACGCCCTTTATCGCCGGCTCGGTGGCGCTGCTCCTCGAGGTGCGCGGTAAGAAGTTGGCTCCTGCGACGATTACCAACCTCTTGTCGGCCAACGCCAAGCCTCAGCTGTTCAACGATAAAACAAAGTTCCTGACCAAGCTGGCGCCGGTGCCGCAGCAGGGTGCGGGTCTTGTCCAAGTGTACGACGCGGCGTTTGCGACGACGCTGTTGGAGCCGTCTAGCCTTTCCTTCAACGATACGGCCAACTTTGTCGAGCAGCTCAGCTTCAAGATCAGCAACACGGGCAAGGAGTCAGTTAGCTACGACCTTGGCCAGGTGTCGGCCTACACCATGTACGCGCTCGGCACGTCGGGTACCCAGGTGCAGGCGTTCCCCAACGACGCCGTCGACGCATACGCCACGCTCAGCTTCAGCGAGGAGAAGCTGACGATTGCGGCGGGCAGCTCGGCCTCTGTGGACGTGACGGTGTCGCCCCCTGAAGGTGTTGCCATTGAGCGGCTGCCGATCTGGTCGGGTTACGTGACCATCAACGGTACGGACGGCACGGCGCTATCGCTGCCGTACCAGGGCGTGTCGGGCTCGCTCAAAGACCACGTGGTGGTGGACGAGACGGGCGCCAGCTGGATCTCGTGGAGCGACGACAAGCTCCTGACGCCGCTGCCGGTCAACCAGACGTTTACGCTGCCGACGCCCGGCCAGGCCTCGGGACAGACGCGGCTCCCGCAGTTTGTCATCAACATGTCGCTGGGGTCCAAGAACATTACGGGGCACCTGCAGCCGATGACGACGTGCCCGCCCAACGGAACGTACGAGTACAAGGGCTACAAGACGGTTGGCCAGCCGTTTACCTTCCCGATGCTGTTTAGCAGCCGCGGCCCGACGACGGATATCTGGGACGGGCAGCTGGCGAATGGCAACTACGCGCCGGCGGGCAAGTACCGCCTGATTGTGCGTGCGCTGCGCGTGTTTGGCGACCCGGACAATGAGGCGGACTGGGACACGTCGATCGGTAACCGCTTCGTCATCAAGTACGCGTAGGGGTGATGTGTCATGTGTGTGTATGTTGTATTTATGAGTGGGCGCACTGCCCGATTATTTAGTGCTGTATATCAAGATTTCAAAGTGAAGATTGTGTGTGTGTGTGTAGGTTGGCAATATTGTGCATGTCGTTTTATGAAGCGGAATAGTGCAGTGAATAGGTTATCTTTCAGAGTGACTGTGGCTGAGTAGAGTGGACATGGACGTGTAGGCAGCAGAATTCCCGACCAACCAGATGAAGCCGTTCAACGTCACTGCGGGGGAGGCGGATTGCCTGCAACAGGCACCAACGTTTCCCATTCATCTCATTTATTCTGCGGCACCCAACAAATTCGCCAGTTTGTCTCTCTGCATCTTCCAAACTATTCAACATCATCTTTTGGATTAAGAGTTTCTTTGCATTTTTCCTTCTGCGCGACGACGAAGCGCCATCTCTCGCGCAAACAACCTCGAGCCGACAAAGAATGGCATAGAGCCGCAGACACTGATAATCGCAGTCTCTTCTGGTCGCCTGCTGTGCGACTGCAGACTATATCGGCTGTGCGACTGCAAAATACGTCTGCCTAGCGAGACGATAAACACCGCAAACCCCCGACACAATCTCAATATATTTCGTTGCCGATTCGAACGAACGCACTATTCACGTACAATCTAGCGCCGACACACACACACACACACACATGGAGGCTCTACTCCCCGCCGGCGGCTTCCAGCTGCCCTTTCAGCGCCGCCTGTCGCGCCTCTACAACGACACCAAGAAATCGAGCGATTTCGTGCAAGCGCCCGTACCCCGCGAGAAGCAGCAAGACCCCGACGCGCCCGGCTTGCACCGCAAGCTGCGCATCCAAAAGGACCGCCTCGTCGGCTGGGGCCTCGCCTGGTCCGACCCAGCCGCCGCCGCCGAGATTGACGAGTCGCTGTCGCGCGCCGGCCTCAGCGAGGTTGTCGCGAGCATCATGTCCACCATCAAGGACATCCTGGCCGAGGCCGAGCAGCTCTGGCTCAGCGGGGCCGCTGCGGGCAGCGCGGATAAAAAGGGCAAGCGGGTGTCGTGGGACCGCGCCCGCTTCGAGGACCTGGTCAATGACTTTACCGCCTCGGTCGACACCCTCTACGACTTGTCCAGGACCCGCGGCGCGGCCATGCGCCGCCTGGCCAAGGGCGGCGGCGGGCTGTACAAGGCCGAGGGACAGCGCGCCTTTGAGCCCACGCGCCTGCAGACCCCGCAGGTCATTGACCCGACCCAGCTGACTGAGATCCTGCCTGCGCGGGACCTGCCAGCGTCCGTGGCCGCACAGCGAGCCGTCGTGCTCATGAGCAAGACGGCGTACGCATCCATGGCCACCGGTCGGACTCACGCCCCGTGGGGCCCGCTGCTGCTCGAGTACGCGCACTTTGACGCCATCTACGCCACGACGGGCATCATGCCGCCGACGGCGCGCTTCGAGCGTCTGTCGGCGGCGCTGCAGCAGGACTCGCAGCGGGCGCCTGGTGCTTGGTCGGGCCTGCCGCGGTTGCTGGGGTACTTTGAGGACGTGGGCAATGCGCGCTTCGGGCTCGTATACCGCCTCCCGGCCCCGTTTGACGCGTCGATTTTGACCAGTTACAAGAAGGGCGCGGCGCACGAGGTGAGCACGCTGCGCGCCATGCTGGCCGACAAGGGCATGGAGCCGCCGCTGGAAGCCAAGTTTCGCCTCGCGTATAATCTGGCGAATACCGTGTTCGATATGCATGCGAGGGGCGTGGCGCATGGGAGGCTGACAGAGGATAACGTGTCGTTTTGTAACCTGGGGGCGACGACCGAAGGCAGTGTGGCGGTGAATGCGGTGGTGGATGTGCGCAGGCCGCTGCTCTCCTCGTTTGAGGTCTTTGCCGACGAGGACAAGACTGATGACGCGGCCCACCACCCGCTCGATCCGCGGTACGCCCCAGACTCGTCGCCGCTGGCCAAGAGCACCGACGAGCGCGTGCTGGAGCTGTACGCCCTGGCCGTGCTACTGCTCTCGGTCGGCCTCTGGACGAGCATGGAAACGCTGCCGCCGCGGGACGGGATCGCGTGGGAGACGGCCATGGCAAGGCTCACGGTCCGGTGCGGCGGCTTGTACGCGAAAGCGGTGCATGCCTGCTGGGAGGCGGTGGACAGGGAGGTGCAGGGCGAGGTGCGCGGGGAGGCCCTGCTGGCGCAGGTGCAGATGCGCGTCAGCCGCTTCCTGGAGACGTGCTGCATCTTGGATGGCGTGAGTGGCTTGGAGGAGAGGCTGGCGGAGGATATCGAGGACGAGGCGGCGGATCATGTCCAGTCGGCTGTGGCTGTGCAGAAAGCACCTCCGCCACAGCCGGTAGACTCGGCGGACAACTTGGTGAGCGGCGGCCATGAAGAAACGACGTCGCAGATACAGTCTACACCCCCAAAACCTGCCGCCAAGGAACCAAAGGCCAAGCTGTACACGCAGGTGCCGCTGCCCGCCGAGGCCATCGAGCAGTGGAACACGATCCTCATGCCGCAAATCAACCAGGCGCTGCGCCACTTTTACCGCAAACACCCGGAGTCGGTCGAGATCTCGCTCGAGTCCATTGGCCTGACGCCGCAGCAGACGGAACCGACTGTGCTCGTCGTTTGCTCCTCGGTCGGCAAGGTGCGCGCCATTCTGCAGAAGCGCGTCGGCGCCCTGTTTGATGGCTCGACGGGGTTCGCGCTCAAGGTGTGCCGCGGGCACGTGCTGCGGTCCCGTCGCCGCCCTGTGGCCACCGAGGAGGAAGAGGCGGTGGAGGCGGTCAACCCAAAGTACCAGGAACGGCCGGGCCATGGGGCGAGTATAGGGGCGTGGATTGGGGATCGGCATCTGCCGCCGGTTAGCTTCGGGGGGGTGGTGGTGGTGGATGGCACGACGTATGGCATGACTGTGCATCACATGCTGGACGACCCGGATCGGGACTTTAGCGGCCAGGAGACGCAGAGGAGTGCGGCGTTACCGCTAAGATCGCTGTTAGACAGCGTAGAGGATGATGACGAGGATGACGAGGGGGCAGAGGAGGAGGATGGGTATGAGCTGTCGGACACGGAATCGGAAGCGTACTCGGACACGGATATCACGAGCGAGTACGATGACAGCGAGGACGAGGAGGAGGAGGAACCGGGTGACATTCCGGGTATTGAACCGGGATGTGGCGACGGCTACATGGTGACGCAGCCGGCGCTGGACGACGTCGAGGAGGGCTTCTACCCGTGCGCAGAAACCGAAGACGAGGACCACCTCGACACATTCAGCCTCGGCCCGGTGTACGCCTCCAGCGGCATCCGGCGGCGGCGCGACAACGGCCTGGTGCACGAAGTC
>NW_006271977.1:75323-96040 GCF_000225605.1 Cordyceps militaris CM01 | reverse complement strand
TCCCCGGGAAGCGCGTGCGGTGCGTGGCGCGCACGAGCGGCGCGCAGCGCGGCGAGATCCTCCCCGCGCTGTGCAGCGTCAAGATGTACGGTCGCGCGTCGCCGAGCCACGCCTACCAGGTGGCGAGCGGCGGCAGCGGCGTGCAGGCGATGGGGATCCCCGGCGACAGCGGCGCGTGGCTCGTGGGCGCCGACGACGGCGCGCTGTGCGGACACGTGCTCGCGTGGAGCGTGCGCAAGCGCGTCGCGTATATATGCCCCATGGACGTGCTGCTGCTGGATATTGCGCAGACGCTCGGCGCCGGCGAGGTCCGGCTGCCTGGCGGCCAGCCGGTCGTGGTGCTGGAGGAGGAGCCTGTGCAGGTGCTGACGCCGGTGCTGGGCTTGCATGCGTTGGAGAGGGAATTGAAGGGCTTGAGTATGCGCGAGATGGCGGTCAAGCACGGCATTGAGGTGCGGAGTTGACGGCGCGGATACCCAGCGTGTATGATTAGCGAGCTATATGGTTGGTGTTTGTAGAATGAGATTTGGATTGATATGTAGTTGAAGCAACGGTCGCGATTATGGAACAGCTTTCACTTTTGACCCTCATCCGGTAGAGAATGCCGGGTTGTTGTCTTTATTGTTCAAAATATATCAGGAATTTATTATCTGTAGAAGTTATCATGCATGAGCGGTTAACACCATCCAGTAACTTACCATTTAAGTGTTCGCCCCGGTTTGATGGAGCTATGCGAGGACACGCCGCGATTGTTTGGTATATCCAAGATTTATGTTGAGTTGTGCCGTTTTTTATTTTTGCACTTTTCGGCTAGAGAATTTCATTGTCTCCTTGGTGCATCGCGTTGTCGAGGAGCCAAGCAGGAGTTAATTTGCTCAACGGCTCGCGAAAATAGGGCATGGCATCGTTGGCGACAAAAAAACCCTGCTCGCTAAACGGTGATGCCTAACGCTGCTTGGTGCGAGCGCGCCCTTCTGGAAGAGTCACCAGTATGTATGTATATCTCTTTTTATTCATAAGCCCTTTTGGACTGTTGTCTGCTTTAGCGATGCTCACTCATGCGCTGCTGTCGCGTTGTCTGTTCACTTCCCTTCGCGGCTAACAAAATAATTCGCCTGAACCAACACGACGCGAATTCGCATCCCACAGGAGGCCGAAAAACATCCCAATTATTCCTCAGAATCTGCTTTCCATAGACCATCCGCCCTGACCCCGCTCGAGGCTTCAGCTTCTGCCATTAATGGCGGACGGCGAGCGACAGCCAGGGCACCTCACGACAACCTTCTTGAGACTCTTTAAGCGCGGCCGTGTCCAACAACATCCGGGAATCACATCCAATTGCTTGGCCCGGTTAGAGAAACCAAGAGACTATAGTCGATAAGTGAAAAATACTATAGTCTTATAGACTATAGTCTACAAGATATCAGGGTAGAGGAGGTACTAGCAAAGCAAGCTTCTTAGTTAGCCATACTAACTCTATGCTTGGTTAGCTATACTGGCTCTATGCTTGGTTAGCCATACTGACTCTATGCTTGGTTAGCTATACTGATTCTATGCTTGGTTAGCTATACTGATTCTATGCTTAGTTAGCCATACTGACTCTATGCTTAGTTAGCCATACTGACTATAGGCTTAGTTAGCTCTGTGGCCGGGTAAGATACTAAGTAGGCGACTTTCACTATTCCTAACCAAGCACGACAATTAGTCATACACGCTCGGTTAGCTCCGTGGCCGGGTATTATGCTATGTAGGCAACTATTAGCGTAACTACTAACTAGGCGTACTACGCTACGTAGGCGGCACTGCACTAGATAGACTTACATATATAGGCGGCTAGAGCATGATAACTAAAGAGGCGGCAACCCCATCTCAAGGTTGCGGCTTTTCCTATACAAAATACGATTGAACCAGGACTTGGGTGGTCCCGGATTTTTTTTGCCGGGGGGGGGCACAACATGCGCTGGTTTGCTATTGACTGTCCCACTGTCTTGAATTGAGATGGATGGTATGCTCTTTCCTCCTTTTTTCTTGTTCTTTTGTTGTTGTAAATGTGTGAGCGAGTCTGTGGTTGGAGGTTGTGAAGTGCGCCGAGGTGCCCGTCTACATAAAGTCGTCTTCCCAGTCCGCATCCCGGTTCTGGTTACTCTGCATGTCCATGTTCTCCTCTGTGAACA
Source organism: Cordyceps militaris CM01 (assembly GCF_000225605.1). NCBI lineage: Eukaryota > Fungi > Ascomycota > Sordariomycetes > Hypocreales > Cordycipitaceae > Cordyceps > Cordyceps militaris. The sequence goes on along the minus strand of NW_006271977.1, from coordinate 93,866 downwards.
AGTCATCGTACGCATGGTCCTTTTGCCATTTCTTCTCCTTCCACTCCTGCGCCTGTCTTGCCTCTTCCTTTTGCTAACAGTCGCGCCCACATTAGCACCCCTTCCCCACGTCGAGCGAAGCGAGCTAAAAAAAAAAAAAAAAAAAAAACGACGCACCTTGATCTGCAGAGCGGCGTTGGCTTTGCGACGCAGCTCCTTGTCGTGGTCGTCCTTTTCCTGCTTCAGGTCGGGCTGCTTGACTTCGGTGCGGGTCTTGTTGAGGCGGTTGACGATGGGGTTCTCGCGCTCGGCGACGAGAACGCGCTTGACGAGGCGCGGGTTCTTGAACGAGACCTGGCCGACGTCCATAGAGCCGTCCTTTTTGAGGTTGGACCATGGCGTGTAGATGATGGTGATGTTGTCTTTTTTGTTGCCTAGTGGGGGGTTAGCGACGAGGGAACGGGGCAGGATGGTGAAGGGTTACCCTCGATGGAGTTGGCCTTGGTGAGCTGGGCGAGGTCCGTGATGAGCTCCTCGGGAAGCGCGTCCCATTTCTGGCCGTCGCTCATCCGGAGGTAGATGTGCGCGCTGGACAGCTTGTCTACGTGAAACTGCGGCGGTCAGTATACCCTGGGGCGGAGGGGTGAGTGAGTGGTGGTACCCTAGAGATGAGTTAGCGAGACCGCGCGGACGGGACGGGGGAGGTGAAACGCACCAGAGATCCTGCTCCCAGCCAAACTTGATGAGATCCTCGTCTTGCGGAGAGTTAGCGCTTGCTATTCCGGTCGTATACGCGGGAGGGGCGGCGCACTCTCAAACTTGTCCTTGCCGACGTAGATGAAGCCGGCCGGTTCCACCACGGCCGACTTGTAGTAGTACACCATGGTGATTTCGGGGTGGTTTTCGCTCTACTCAAAACTCCGTAACGCGCGTGTTACATCCAGGCGAGGAGGGAGGACGGGCGGCTACTTCTCAACGGCGCTGCTTTTTGGACACATCGAAATCGCCGAGTCGTGATTCGCAGTGGCTTCGTTGGCCTTGCTGTGGGGAAACAAGATGGCGAGTTTTTTGCACGTGACTGTGATGCATTTTTTAATCTACTTTTCTGCTCTACTCTTGAACTACGATTTTCTCGGCTCGCCATATACACTGTGGTTTAAAAATTGGTCGTCTTCTCGCTTATTAGTACCTACTTAGCTTCGGAGTTGACGAAACATGGTATCAAGGAAACCAAGACAGGGCTGGTGCTGGAATTCTGACCTCAGCAAGACAGGGTGGTTGCGCGTGCGCTAGTCGTTTGAAATGGCCTGACTTTTTCCCCCAGTCTTGTACCATTCTTCCCCAGCCTAGCCTGAACCAACCCGCAAGGCCTTGTTTCTTGAAGAAGGGCATCGACTCTTTCTCTGAAACATTTCTTTCCAAGGCTTCCAATTTGCTTCTGTTCCCTCCCCGAAAGACGTCGGGAGAGCGCGCAGAGCCAAGGAGCGTTGGTCAATATTAAATTATTACTCGTTATTACGCCAGCGACGGGAGATACGTGGGCCCCGATCATCAAGCACGACATGGGACCTGTCCATCTGCATCATGTAATAATACCGTATCAATATGCTCAAATTGAACCTGTTTCTCTGTAGATTGAATCGCCTAGTACGCCCCCATCCCGACAAAGAAAGAAACTGCACGCTTTTCCACTGTGGCCATGATTAATCCCCCCAACATCCTTCAAGACATGCTAGACACTTGCTCATCTGCCCCAAGTCACATAACTCAACTGAGACCAATGCCAGATCCGATCAACAGCGGACGATTATGCCCCCCCCAGTCAGCCATGGGTTACCACTCCGTCGGTGCGCACTGCGCACACAGCAGGGCCCCAATTTCACGTGTCAACCGATGCCAGTGCCAAGTGCGTTTTTTCAGCTTCAGTGTGGTGGCGATAGTGGGACCCCGGCGTCTCTAATCAGCTGTATCATGTTTTCCTCCGTCGATGCTGGTTCATGGCATTGTTAGCATGGGGGTCTTCGCCACCAAAGGGAGAGGAGCGTAGACATACATGGTCGCTGACTGGCTACCGGCTCATCGAGGACGGCGATTTGCGTCGTCTCGAGCTGAGCAATCAGCGTGGCCCCCTCGGTGCTGTCGGGGTACATGGCGTAGACGTCGAGGCGCATCGTGTAGGTCCCGGCCGCGGCCACGGACAGGTCGGGAAAGGCAAAGACAATCGAGGACGCGCTGAGAAGGACGCCCGTCGCCGCCGTGGTGCCCTCGAGCAGGCCCTCGGCCACGGCGCCCGACGCCGGGTGCAGCAGCACGGCCGTGGCGAAGAAGGGGATGTCTGAGCTGCACTTTTGGCCGCTGAGCTCGACGACGACGGGCGGCGAGAGCAGCGTCCGGGTCTGGGCGCGGCACGGCGGGTGCACGGCAATGGTGACGTTGGCCATGGCGGAGGACGAGGACGAGGATGGGCTGGGGTGTTGGTGTAAGTCGTTGTGTTGGTGATGGTTGAGCTCGCTATGGTCCCAGAGAAAGTACGTGACCCTGGCGGACATGCTGGGATATTTGCGAGACTTATACGTAAAAAAAATGGTCGGGAACCTGTGAGCATAAGAAACACGAATTGATTTGGCTTGATGACGAGATTGCAGGCGGATGCTGTGGTTGGTGTCTATGCGTTGTCGCCCGTGTCACTCTGGTTCGGGGGGTACAGCAGGTGCTAGGGTCTCAACGGTTCGGCGGTCGAAAGAGGTGGCACAATGTGCGATGCAACTGTCTCTGTGCTGCAGTTTGATCGGGTAGAGGCGTCAAATTTATGTAGGGATCCGGTCTGATTCGGTCGGGGGGGAAGGAAGTACTGTGCACGGGATGAGGCCTTGCTTGTTCTATGCAGAGGTGAGAGACATGTCGCTGCTAGGGGGAGGGCCAACAACTGGTATTTACAAGTCGGGCTGAGGAGACACGAGCATACGAGGCGGAAGAAAAAAAAACAAAAGAGGGCGGGTTAGATCTTGTCTGAGAGGACATTGGGCATGTACGAGGGCGTGATTGACTCGCAAAGAAGGGATGGGAGGATGACGACGATGTTCGATTCAGCCGGGCAAGGCGGGCTGGCCAGATCTAGATGGGGCACAGTGGGCTTTGGGCTACGATGGGGAAAGACAAGGTTTCGATTTTTGACAGGCAGCAGGGACAAGAATTTAAAAATAAAATATCGAGACAAGGGGAAAAAAGTCGACCCAGGGACGTGGTCAGCAGCGCGGCAGATCGACAGCCGGCCCTTGGCACTGCATCGCGGATCGAAGTTCGCAGCATGTGTGTCTTGGACGTCTTGGAGTCGACGACAGATGGCCGACAATGGTCGGCAGGGCAGGCACCGGGAGCCGAGGGCCGGGGGAAGAGAAGAGACATGGGCATGAGGTTGACGGCCGGGGCGTCTGACGATGCGTCACTGATGCGCCTAAAGGTGCAAGTCTGGCGAGACTACTCCGTAATTCGTACGGGGTCGAGATGTTGGCCATGTTCGGCCCTTCGTCTGATGGCAGAAAGCACAGGCGGCCAGGGGTACATGGCATGTCATTGAGAGCGACTTGGCGACAAGGCTCCATTTGTTAGGCCGTTTGAGACAGGCGGCGTCGACAGTCGGGTTCGGTGAAATTCGCAAGAGACAAACTGACAGAGAGGGATCAGGTCATGTCTTGCGGAGCTTTTTTCGGCCATGTTTATAAAATCATTCGTCATCATGGGCGATCCGTGGCGGCCAAGTCGAGTGTGAGAAAAGGGCTGGCTTCTGGACAAGAGAGCAGGGGCACGGGCATGTGTGTGTGGCGGCCTCTCCGGCCAAAAAGCCCACACCACACCCCGATCCGAGGAAACGAGCTTGGCGATGGCCGAGGTTTGAAACAATTTCAGCTTCCCAAGGTGTTTGTGTGTGGCAGGTCGTTTGCGCGCCCATCCGCAGAATTTGGAAGGCAAAGCGGGTGCCTGAGACGCAACCAAGCCCTCGGGATTCACGGCGTAAAAAGCAGGGCGGGTTGCTGAGGGAGCGGCGGCGGCGCGCCGCGGCGGCTGTCTCGCCGTGTTTGTGACTGTGATGCGAAGCTGGGGCGGCGGAAGACGGCGGAGGAGGACGAGGTGGGTGATGGTGGACAAGGAGCGAGGGAGCGTCTAGTTGGCTGCAGGCGTGTGTGAATGTGTGAATGGGGATCAAGTATCGTGCATCGCGGCTGTTTGGGGGCAACGAGTGTTGGTGTTTGCGCGAGGTGAGCTGTCATGGCGTGTGGGATTGGGCTTCGAGGTGGGAGGCGGGTGGGAGGCTTCACCAGTGGGTGGTGGAGGAACTGCAGGTGGCGGAGGATGCGCAAACATTTCGGTGCTACGTGATGAAGAAGAGAGGTATTTGTGATTTGCAGGATTTGATTTGATTGATTTGAGTTTTCATCCGTAACAGGTAGACCGGGTAGACTTGCCGACTGGCTGTTTGTCAACGGTTGGCATAACGTACGACAAACGGGGAGCTGACGTAAAAGGCTGCCGCCAAGCAAAATGAAGCCGTGATACGAACACGAGGAGAACAAGACGAAAAGAATGCAACATGAAGCGGAACGAGTAGAGTGATACCAGATAAATGTGGTAAATAGAACAAGGAATAAAAAAACAAAAAAAAACATCTCGCGTTACTCAACGGAGCTCTACTTCTGGAAGCCGTAGACCAACATGAATATAGGTAACTAAATACAGCCGACTCCAGCCGCCGTGGGGCACAACGTCACCCGGCGTTACAGCGGGGTTGCCGTCCCCTTTAGCGGCGAATATTGGCCTGTTGTCCGCTGTAACGTCGTCTCATCACAAATCAGAACCGCCGGAATTCGCTGCCCTGCCGTGTATGTACCACCTCCCCCAACGCAGGAGCAAAAGTACCTTGCAGCCTGTAGCCTGCAGCCTGCAGCCTGCAGCCGTGTGCTTCGCCGGCTTGGTGCTACCCCGCCATGATGCGCGCTGCCCCTCCTCGACCTCTTCTCTCTCGTCCAATCCCCCTCCTCACGGCCCCTCTCCGACGCCGTCTCACTTTTCATCGGCCATTCTGTCCGACGCCCTCGGTGCTCTCCCTAGTTAAGACCGTACCTTGTGCTCCGCGACAACGCCGGACGTTTGCCTCCTCTACATCACCATCCCCCGCGCCGCCCCGACCCCTTTCACCACATCCGTCGTTCACCATGGCGCAAGACTTCGAACCTATCCTCAAGGGCAAGTACCCCGGCAAGGCGCACGCCAGGCGCGTCGTCCAGATTCTCCGCGAAAAGGGCGCCGCTGCCGACGGCGTCATCTACCTCGAAGCCCGCCACACCCAGATGCAGGAGGACAATGACGGCCCCGTGCCCTTCCGGTAGGCCACCACCGTCCGATTAACGGCCATGCCGCTAACAGCACAGCCAACGCCGCTTCTTCTACTACCTCACCGGCTGCAACCTCGCCGACTGCTACTTCGTCTACGATATCCAGGCCGACAAGTCGACCCTCTTCATCCCCCCCATCGACCCCGAGGACGTCATCTGGTCCGGCCTGCCGACTACCATCGACGACGCCCTCAAGCTCTACGACGTCGACCATGTCCAGCCCAACACCGCGCTTCCTGCTACCCTCGCCGCCCTCGCCGCCGCCAACCCAAAGAGCACCGTCTACGCCATTGACGGCCAGGTCTCGGCCCACGTCTCCCTGGATGCGTTTGCCGCCCGGGACCTTGCGGCCGTCAAGCCCGCCATGGAGCGCGCCCGCGTCGTCAAGGATGCGTACGAGGTGGCGCTGATCCGCCGCGCCAACTACGTCTCCGGCCTCGGCCACGTCGCCGCCATGCAGCGCGTCAAGTCGGCCACGACGGAGCAGGAGCTCGAGGCCTCCTTCTTGGAGCGCTGCTACTCGTACAACTCCAAGGAGATGTCGTACCACCCCATCTTTGCGAGCGGCCGCGCCGCCGCCACGCTGCACTACATTGACAACACCTGCGCGCTCGAGGGCAAGCAAAACGTTCTCGTCGATGCCGGCGCCGAGTACAACAACTACTGCGCGGACATTACCCGCACCTTTCCCATCAGCGGCAAGTTCACCAAGGAGTCGCAGGCCATTTACGACATTGTCCTCAAGATGAAGAACGAGACTAGTGCGCGCCTCAAGGGCGGCGTCAACTACGACGACCTGCACATCCTCGCCCACACGATTGCCATTGACGGACTGCTCGAGCTCGGCATTCTCAAGGGCAACCGCGAAGACATCCTCGCCGCCCGCACGTCGGCTGCGTTTTTCCCCCACGGCCTCGGACACCACCTCGGCATGGACTGCCACGACACCTGTGGCGGCCAGAACCGCCAGGATCCCGACAAGCTCTTCCCCAACCTGCGTCTGCGCGGCATTGTTCCTACCAACTCTGTTGTCACTATTGAGCCTGGTGTATGTACTGTCACCTTTTTCATTGGCTCATCTCACTAACTCTGCAGGTGTACTTTTGCGACTTCATCATCAAGCCTTACCTCAAGGACCCCGTCCATAGCAAATTCATCAACGAAGAGGTGCTCAACAAGTACTGGGACGTCGGAGGTGTTCGGTAAGTCAGAGACTGCATTTGACATGAGTGACGCTAACAGGTGTAGCATCGAGGATGACATCCTCGTCACCGAGACGGGCCACGAGAACCTGACAAACCTGCCCACTACGGCGGCTGAGATTGAGGCAATTGTCGCCAGCGCATAGAGAGGGATAAGACGTACATAAAATTGTCCAATTAATAAATCCAATGAACAAATGAAAATTTGTACAAGAATTTCGACCATGCGAGTGCATTTAGAGTATTAACCACGACGAGATCGATGCGCTACGACGAGAATTATCGAAAATAGGTTGACGATTCTGTAAACAGCGCGCAACCCTTTATGTCGAGTACCAAAGCGCCAAAGGCCCGACGACGTTATGTCGCACAATGTCGGGCATGGGCCGTCTGTTCACTCGGCGGGCGGCCCGTGCCTACGAAGGGATAAAGGCGACGCGAATTGTACATGATCGCTGCGAGGCGCGCGGAGGCCTTGGATGCCATGAGGGTATAGCGCGACACGAATTTTACATGAGCGAGGCGTCTCGGATTTGTCCAATGGTCGAGCCCACAGTAGAGACAAGACCGCGTCGAGGCTTGTGAAAACTTGGGATTAAGATATACGGTAGGTAGGGCGCGGATGGCGGCCAAAACGCGGCGGTCGTCATGGTTGCTGCATTGTGCGACGACATGGTGATGTCATCATAAAAAGCAAGCACCAAAGAGAGGTTGCCTGGCCCTGTGGAGGGAGTTGAAGCATTTCAGAAAGAGCTCACCAAGAGATATAAAAGGTCATGCTGAGCCGTCTTGTATCTTCTTGTCCTCCATCCTCTCCAACCAATACGATCTGCGTCTGCCTCTCCAGCATCTTCAACCAACACGATCTGCATCGTCTCCTATCCTCTTGAACCAACACGCTTTACATCTTCTTCCGTCTCCTCAATTTACCTCGCCAATCTTCTCAACCGTCCCCAAAGCCTCACCATGATGTTCATCTTGAAGAAGAGCTTTCTCATCGCCGCCACCATTGCCGTCGCCGCCATCGCCGGAGTCGAAGCCGAAGCAGGTTGCAGCCCTGGGACGTACTTGTGCGAGAGATACCTGGTGCCGCCGGGTCGGCCTCCCCGCCCAGACACCATGGCTGTCTGCAACAGCCAGGGCGAATGGACTCGCTTGGACGACTGCGGCGGCGGTGGCTGCTGTCAATTCATAAACGACCAGCCGTATTGCGTCTGCTAAAAGAGCTGAATCAGACGAGCGGCCGCGCTTAGCGTGGCGCTGAGACGGCAGGGGGGGAAGCAAACCAAGAGGCGACAAATGGCCTCGCATGGTATGGTGGTGATAGCAAAGAGCAAACAAGCGTCTAAGACAGACATCATGGACGTTGGAGTAATCATAGCCTACAGAGAAATATAAAAGATTGGAACCGCACCCTCTTTTCATCAGAGTCTCTTCCATCATCAACTTCTCTTCATCTTGAACTTGCTTGCATCATCATCATCATCATCATCAACTTGCCTCCAGCACCATCAACTTCCGCCCCCGAACTTGTTTCAACGCTCTACCAAGTACGCAATGGCCTTGTTGAAGAAAATCTTACTCCTTGCCGCGGCGGCGGTGGCGGCGGTGGCGGCGGTGGCGGCGCCTGCTGAGCTCCAGAACCGCGCAGCCCAGCAGCGATGCGATGGCTATGAAGGCAGTTACGGGTGCACTTCTCCGCATTCTGAAAGCATCGGAGTCTGCAACAGCGAAGGCAGGGTGGTCATCTCTGCCAAGTGCGGCGGCAATGGCTGCTGTCAATTCATAAACGACCTGCCGTATTGCGTCTGCTAAAGGAGCCGATCCAGACGAGGCGGCCGAGCTTAGCGTGGCGGTGATAACCGGGGTTTCGAGCCGTAATTGTGGCGGGCTCTCTATGTTGCCACAGCCTCGGGTGAAGGAAATCTTGCTTGGTGCACCTGCTGAATGGGATTGGAACGGGCCGCCGCCTGCAAACGCGGCTTGGAAACAGGGAAACGGGTGTTGGTTCATCTTGTACGCCGGGTTGGACGGGTCTAGGGGACAACGGAGATTGATAGTGCAAACAAGGACCCGAGACTGATAGCCAGGACCTCGGGCTACGGGAACGGTGATGGCATCATAGCAAATAAGCACCTGGGGGAGATGGACATCCTGTACCTCAGGCTATGAATGGTCTAGCAACCGATATATAAAATGTCATACTCAGCACGCTATTCATCTTGTTCCATTCCATTATCCTCAACTCTCTGCCCTCGTGAGCTCGCCTACATCATCTTCATCTGGCCTGCCTCCTCTCCAAACTACCTGCATCCTCTCTAAATTGCCTACATCATCATCAACTTGCCTCCTCCATCAAGTTCCCTTCTTCATCATCGACATCCCTCCTTCGGCCTCTTTCAACGCCCCACGAAGAAACACTACAATGTCCATCTCTCTGAAGAAGACCATGTTCCTGGCCGCCGCCGCCACCGTCGCCGCCGCCGCCGCTATACTCGAAGACCGGGGCCCGGAATGCACCCCCGGAGAGTACGGGTGCGCTGCGTCGGACTGGGGCAGCATCGGCGTCTGCACCGTCGCCGGCCACTGGGTGCACCTCGCCAACTGCGGCGGCCGCAACTGCTGCAGCCTCATCGCCGACCAGCCGTATTGCATCTGCTAAAGGGGCCGAATCACCGTGCTTGGCGTGGCGGAGAGCACGGGAGGGAGCAAACAAGCACTTGAGACAGCCGGCCTGGACCTTGGACTGCAAATAGCCGGGCAGGCTGGTAATGGCAGAAGAGCAAACAAGCGCCCGCGATGGACATCCTGGACCTCAAGACTATTCATAGCCTACAGAGAAATATCACTATTTTTGTCTTATTTCCTTCTATCATCAACTTCCCTTTATTATTTTAAACTTGCCTTGTGTTCTTATCCTTGTGTTAATATCGACTTGCCTGCATTAGCTGTTACTTGCCTACGTCATCTTCAACTTGCCTCTAGCACCACCAACGTCCCTCCTCGGCCTATCAAGGCGCTGCGAAGTGAATACAATGGCCTTGTTACATAAACTCTTTCTCCTTGCCGCGGGGGCGGTGGTGGCGGCGGAGCCGGGTGATCTTCCATGCAGCACTCCTGGGGACACGGGTGCACTCCCCCGGGCCATGGCCGTGTGCAAGGCTTCTGGACTCGCGTGGGCAAATGCGGCGCCGATGGCTGCTGCCAGTGCAGAGGAGACCAGCCGTATTGCGTCTGCTAATAATAAAAGAGTCGAATCAGACGAGCGGCCGTGCTTAGCGTGGCGGTGAGAACAGGGGGGGGGGGAGGGGGGCAAACAAGCTGGCCAGCCTGGACCTTGGGCTACAAATAGCCTCGCATGGTATGGTGGTGATGGCGAAGAGCAAACAAGCGCCAGAGACCGACATCATGAACATTAGAGTATTAATAGCTATAGAGCAATATAAAAGATTAAGCATTATAAAAGATTGAGCATTGTAAAAGATTGAGCATTATAAAAGATTGGAACCGCACCCTCTTTTCATCATATTCTCTATCATCAACCTCCCTTCATTCTCTTAAACTTGCTTGCATCAGCTTCAACTTGTCTGTTTATCATCAACTTGCCTGCAGCACCATCAACTTCTGCCCCCCAACTTTCTTTCAACGCCCCTGCCAAGTACAAAAATGGCCTTCTTGAAGAAAATCTTGCTCCTTGCCGCGGTCGTGGCGGCAGCGGCGGCGGCCCCTGCTGAGCTTGAAGACCGCTCCTTCTCCAAGACATGCATGAAACCCGGGGAGTACTCGTGCGATTATCCGCACCATAACAAAATCAGGGTCTGCAGCACCGAAAAAGTTTGGACGGACGTTGGCAGCTGCGGCCAGGACTGCTGCAAATACTCTGACAATTGGCAGCCGTATTGCATGTGCTAAACCGCATCGGACTCGCCGCGCCGCCGCCGCTTTGGAAATATGCGCTCGCAGAGGTCGGACCAGGCAGCCGTATGCTTGGAAACGCGCGCCGAACAGGTGCAACAGGCAGCCGCGCGCTCGAAAAGTACTCGGAACAGATGAATTGGGGGGGAGCGGGGGAGGGGGGGTATCGGCCAGTCTTGTACAAGGGGTCTTGCGACAAAGAACACGGGGGAGGGTCCTGTCAACCTCGAAGAATAGCCTAGTATCGATATAAAAGGTTAATCCAAGCATGTCACCCTACATCGTCTTTCAACTCTCTTCTACTATTATTGTCCACTTTGCTCCTACGCCGTCTTTCAACGCCCGCGGGGCTATCATACAATGTCCATCTTGAAGAATGCCCTTCTCATCGCCGTCGCCACCGCAATTGTCGGAGTCGCAGCAACACCTCCTTGCACTCCCGGGGCTTTCAGGTGCGACTCGGACGCCAAAACTCTACAAGTCTGCACCTACATGGCCCGGTGGATCACCGGCGACGTTTGTGGCGGCATTGACTGCTGCCGCTATGAAGAAGATCGTGCTTTTTGCTACTGTTGAAGCTTGATGGAGTTTGTTTATTGGAGGCCACTTGGGGTTCGCCCGGATCACAAACGATAAGGGTGGAGGGGGCGCGTTGGCTTTGGCCAACCAACAGTGCCAATGGAAGCTTCTTTGCGGAGTCATGGATGGGAGGAAAAACGGGATAATCGATGATTTCTTATGGATTCTGGCCGGGGTTTATGGCGCGAGAGAGCAATGAAATTTATTTTGTACAATATTCTGTTCATGTCAGAGTTGCTGGGTGTTACTACAGTTGGCCGGGTCCGTCTCGGGGTTATTCAAACGTCAGGATGGTCATGGCAGCGCACCAACGAGAGCCAATACATTATATTTGCAACGCCAATAGCGCAATTCTCCATATTCTTTCATCAATTCTTGTCACGTTTCGTTCCCATGCCCAGAGAATCATGCGGAAGGAAAGCTGGCTACTCGCGATAGGCCCAGAGTTCCATGGGGCTGTCGTGCGACCGTGGACTGCCGCCCGGCTTGGCGCTGAGCACACAGACTTTTCCATGCCTCTCTCAGAAACGGCTACTTCGCAAAATAGGGACTAATAACCGTCAGACAAGCGTTACGCTAACATTGTATCCCACGTTGCGCAGTAACCTGGGGGGCACTCCCGTCGTGTACAACGTCTGTCTCACCCATAATGTCTCGTCTTGTTCTTGAGCCGTCCTCAAGGTATGCAGCGCGAAGAGCCCATATGGCAGTCAAGCATGAGAAATCTGGCGCAGGTTCGGCGACATGACAAGCCAGTAAATCATATTGTGGGTTTATACACTTCTCGGCAGATGTACAAGACGGCGCTCACATTGATACCTGTCTGCTGAGAATGAGAGACTATTACGGGCCTTTTTTTGTCGCGGGCTTTAAAGACGCGATTGCTAGAAATTCAAGGTCAAGGTCACGCAGCTCTTGGAGGCGGCCGATCAATTGCAGGAAAAACGGTTCAGTATCATCAGATGTACCCAGGATGCCATATTGAAACATGGGAGCGCAAATGGGGGGGAGTGGTCGCGAGAGACACGCGTCGTGCAGGCGCATTGTTTGTGTTTGAGGGGGTTCGGTGGTAGGGCTCAGCAAGTGGTCAAAAGACACTCGGTCTAGTCCTGGCCTTAGGCCACCACGGGCACTAGAAGGGCACTAGAAAGTCGAATGAACGGCTGGTTTGGTAGTAATTAGTAACACTGCCCTATAATTTTCCGCATCTTACCGTATCTCATCATCTTATCATTTTCCTACTCTTTATTCATATCCTCATCTTTGTACCTTTGCTATTTTTCTTCCGTGGTTGTCGGACAGCTGTTCTTCTGGCTTCTGTTGGTCGAGATTCCCCGCACAAACGCCCTCGCTTACGCCCAACCTTGAATCACAAACTTTGACATGTCAAACGGGTGCTCCGCTAATTCAGTCAATGATGTGTCTTGACAAACGTGGCTGGGATGGTACGTGCCCCCCCGCTGCAGGCCGAAACTCGACGAGAGTCTGGTAAAAAGCATCATTGTCCTAGTCACCCCTCATCCGATCTTCTCATCCCGCCTCTGCAATACGTGATGGGCGGTATAATGGGTGTGACTATCTTACCATTATGTGTAATGCTATTGGACAATTTATCGGGCGATTTTCAGTGGGTTTTACTGGCCATGGCCATGCCACGTTTGAGCGGGATCCACTAGCCAAATTGGTGGACACGCACTTATCTTGTTTGGGACAACCCGTCGGCAGTTGTGCGTTCGCCGGACAGTTTATACAGATGGGCCCGGCTCCCTGGTAAAGTGGATGCCGGTAGGGATACTCTGGACGCATTTTCAGTCTGTATTCCAGAGCTGAAGAGAAAACTAGGACGTGAACCCCTCTTTTCTGTCATGGACAATTCAAAATACGCAAGATATTCAAGATACTCAAGATGAACCTCACCCATGCTGCTAGCAACACTTGTGACACCACCACCAAGAGCCATTGGCAGCTCTGCCTGCCGTACATCTCCGCCCTTGCGGCATTGTTCCTCGCCAGCCATGTATTTCGGAGCTACCAGCGGCTGAGCGGCTTCCGCAGCCCGCCCTGGGCGGCCGTGTCGAGCATCCCGCACCGCCTGGCCATGCTCCGCGGCAAGAGCCACCTGTTCTACGCCGAGGCAAACAAGAAATACGGTACGGAGGAGTAGACCGCCAAGCTGCCCCCACGTTGGGGTCCTGGGATGCTAAAGCTAATCGCTGTGCCGCCAATGGTCTCAGGCCCTATTGCGCGCGTCGCCCCGAATATCCTCACAACGTCGTCGCCGCATGTCTGGGCGCACGTCAACAACACGCCTGGGTATAAACGCTCTGACTGGTACTACAATGCCGTCCGCATCGAGCACCGCAGAGACAACGTGTTTAGCCAGACCGACAATGTTAAGCACGACATGCGGAGGAAGCAGATGGCGCCGGGGGTATGTCTTCGCAAGACGCTGAGCAACATGTCGATGAAACGGCTGAGAAGCGACTGGATGCATGTTTCTAATTCCTCGATAGTACTCTGGACGCGAGAATGCCCACCTCGAGGACTCCATTGACGAGTGCCTCGGGCACTTCCTCTCGCTCCTGCAAACGAGCTACATCTCGTCCAGCCAAATGACCATCCCGACCGACATGGCGCGCAAAGTGCAGTTCTTCACGCTCGACGTCATCAGCAAGATCGGGCTCGGCACCGCGTTCGGCATGCTGCAAGCCGACCACGACGTCGACAACTACCTGCAGTCGAGCGAGGAGGGCCTGTCCATCGGCAACACGGCGCTGGCGCTCGGCGTCAGCTGGCTGTCGCACCTGCCGTGGCTCGGGCGGTTCATTGCGCCCTCGCCCGACGACGGCAGCGGCTTCGGCAAGATGATGGCGGCGTGCTTCCGGCTCGTCGACGCGCGCGTCGCGCAGCCCGCCAGCGAGCGCTCCGACATGCTGGCCTCGTTTATCCGCCACGGGCTCGCCGGCCACGAGCTGCGCACCGAGGCGCTCGAGCAAATCATTGCCGGGTCCGACACCACCGCCACGGCTATCCGCGCCACGCTGCTCTACGTCATGACGAATCCGCGCGTCCACGGCCGACTCCAGGACGAAGTCGACGATGCGGTGCGCAGCGGGCGTGCGCCCGGCCGAGGCGAAGGGTTCATCACGGCGGCGCAAGCTAAAAAATTGCCGTATCTGCAGGCGGTAATGCGCGAAGCGACGCGGCTGAGCCCGCCCGTCGCCAACATCTTCTCCCGCGATGTGCCGCCGACGGGCGACACGGTCCGCGTGGATGGCCAGGACGTCTTCCTACCCGGCGGCGCCTGCATCGGCTATTCTGCGTACGCGATGCACCACAGCAAAGAAATATACGGCCCGGACGCGGATGCCTTTCGTCCGGAGCGGTGGCTCGAGACGGACGAGGAGAGACTGGGCGTCATGGTCTTTACCAATGAGCTCGTGTTTGGCCACGGCAAGTTTCGTTGTCTGGGCCAAAAGGTTGCGCAGATGGAAATCAGCAAATTCATCTTCGAGGTACGTTGACAAAAAAAGAGACACCGAAAGAAGAATACGTGGCTCATGGTGCGCAATGTTAGGTCTTCCGGCACTTTGACCTGGCCATTCTCGATCCTACCAACCCGTGGACAAGCCACAACTGTCTCGGCCTGTTCCAGATTTCCAACATGTGGGTGCAGGTGACGGAGCGAAGGGAATTTTTGAATAGACAGGGGTAAGACGAGTGAATTCAAAGTATATAAGTGCCTTATATTTACTGCTGCAATATCGCAGCTTTATACATATGTTGCCATGACCCTCTCCACTACAGTGGCTTTCTTGCGTAGGCGTTCGTCCTTGGAGCGTGTCAGCATTGCATCGTCTAGACAGCGTGAACACATGGTACTCACATGAGATAAAACGGACGAATCTTAGTATTCCGTATCTCGGCCCGCATTTCCATCAGGAAGAGCTGTACGCGCTCGTAGTCCCACTGCATTATGTCCCTCAGCAGAAACAGCGCGAACCCTTCCAAGCTCTGCTCCATAAAGGCAAGATTGTACAGTCCGATTTTCTTGTACATGGGGTCGCTGCTCCAAGCGCCGACTGGGACTTGGTAGTACTTTTGCGTGACATCCTCGAAGCCGGCGTCGCGGAGCAGCCGGCCGATGGTGCCGTTGTTGCCAATGCGCAGCGTCCTGTGCAGCCGGTCGGCGGCCTCGTGGAAGACTTCTGCCCAGCGCTTGAAGATGTGCTGCGGGTCGTCGCGCACGTGCGGCGCGTCGCTGTGCAGGTTGATGGTAAACTCAAAGTTCTCGATCCACCCGCCGGGGACGAGCGCGTCGTAGGCCTGCTGGTACAGCCGGCCCCAGTCGCTGATGCTGCCGTACATGGCGCGGATGTGCACAAAGTCGAAGCTGGCCGGGTCAAAGGTCCAGTCGAGCTGGGCGTCCTCGATGTAAAAGGTGCAGTTGGGCGGCACCCAGGTGGGCTGGATGGGGCTGATGTCGGTGCCGACAATCAACGCCGACGGGTACGTGTCGGCGACGTCGAGGGCCCAGATGCCGGTGCCGGTGCCGACGTCGAGCACGTTGCTCGGCGGCTTCCCGAGAGGGGCCTCGAACAGCCGATCGCCCAGGAGCATGGTGATGAGGGCGTGGGCGAGATCCAGCCCCTCGTTTTGCTCCTCGTCGTTGGGGCCCCAGTACTCGGTCGACTTGGAGACTTGGTATGTGCGGCCATGGAGGGCGCGATACTCAAAGATGCTGTCTGTGAGGGAGATGCTTGACGATGTTATACTAAGGCCAAGTGCGCAGCATTTGTTAGCTGTTCTCTTCTGTCTGTTTGAACAGGTTCGGTAGCGGGGCGCAGACGGCATCTACATCCAAGTCTGGCTTACCTCTCATCGTCTCCGAGAGCCGAGTCATTATCGTCGTCTGAGTTTTGGTCGACGAAACTGCTGTCATTCAGTCGCGGGTTCTCATACCACGCCTTTCAGACAGGGTCCAGATCTGCACGCACGGAATCTGAGTATTCGTCACACCATCCTCGGCTTCGCTGGGGGATTTGGGGGACGGGGTCCGCTTCGCGTGGACGGGTGGCTTGACAGCGGCCTCTTCTACCGGTCGCGTTTCCATCGATGATAGAATATGATGAGGGGTGATGCTATCAATAGCCGTTTATCGCGGCCCGAGCCAAGCTCCCTTTTCCGCCTGATGTTTGACTCTCGAGTTGGGAAAACGTCCGGTTTCGACATACCCCACTTTCTTAGCGTCAAGTTTAATGTAGACAGCTTAAACCGCTTAAGTACTACTGTAAATAACTAGAAAGTAATTTGAAAAGTTAAACTATAAGTATAAACGGCTTACTAAGGTGTCGGTTAAATTTGTTTGCATTGCCACAATTGCTGACCTGCAACTGTATGTCTGGTAGCGTCACGTCCCCAGTCTATCCCCTTCTGCGAGGTTGTGATAATGAAGCTGCACATCAGACTCCCCCGGCGGGATCTTTTTCTAGAGTATTGTTACGGGCCGGGCTATGCCCAGCACCTCTCTAGGTGGCCAGCGCCGAGCCCCTGTAGGGGCACCCTTATAGGTGCAACCAGTTGTTGAGGACTGGCCCTAGGGCATCTGCAAGTAGGCGTCACAATAGTATTAACTCTCTTACGGAGTAAGAGAGGAGGGAAAAGCTAGTCTACCTATCTCCGAAGGGGGCGCCCGTAGCGCGCCCATAGTGGCCTCAGGCCAAGTCCCGCCCGGAGTGGGCTCGAAGCCAACTCCTTCACATACACCTAGCTATTTTATAGCTTTCTAATTAAGAGAACGTTAGAGAATTTTATATAGTTTATGCAGATAAGATCAATCAGTCCCAGGCATTTTTGTTGGGAGGAGGGTGCTCCCCACCATTAAACTCAACCCAACGCGCAATATTAGCCGAACCAAGTGTGATATCGCCGTTGTAGACACTGGTACCCCATGCCATTTCTTCTTCCCACTGGCCGCTCGGATCGGATCGTTGTCTTTCTTTGTGTAACCACTCTTGCCGAAGGGGAGTCGGGTTGTCAACAGAAACCGGCGTAGTAGGCGAAGGTGAAGGTATGTTTGACAAAACGGAGCTTTGATTAATGGCCGGATCTTGCACCGGGCTAGAACTTCGACGACGTTTCCGAGATCGTTGATATTCACCTTCTTGCAATGAGTCTGTGTCTGCCTCCTGTACACAATCTTCGGGTCTACCGCGCTTCTTAGGACTGGCATTTCGAGACTTGTTTCCCTTCGTCAATAGATCCTCGCACTGCTCTGCGGATGCGAAAAAAGGTCCCGTCGCTGTTCTGCCGTTGTCATTGCTCGATCGCAGGCATAGGCGGCGGGGTATTTTGCTTTTGAGGAAAGAGCTCAGCAATGGAAAAATTGACCAGGCCAAACGTGCAAACAAGAGCTCTTCGCTCACTCTTAGGCCTTGCGTCACTCGGTTATGGTATAGGTATCCAAACTCCGGAGATGGCTCGACGCAGTGGAAAACAAATTTTTGTGATTCGCCACTAATAGAGGGTTTAGGGACGAAAACGAAGCCGGGTTTGTCGAAGGCGATATGCAAATCTGCACGGAGAAGGAGGACGTTGGCTATATTATGAGCACTGTCGGAGTTCCCATAATTATATCTGGACATGCCGTTTCGTAGGTACCAATCTTCTTCCGCCCTCGGACACACGTGCGCTGTTTGAACGCCTTCTTGACAGCCCGTGATGCGGCAGGTTCCATCACGTTGTCGCAAGGCTATGCTAAGGCCCGAAACTGTGTACATTTGTAGTTGTTGAATCGGTTCGGGTGGTGCGGTTTGTGTCCACGATGGTGGCAGCCGATCGTGCGGGAAGCGCCATTCCCGAAACGTGGGCACAATTGGATACGGCGTATTGTCGTCTTGATTGTCGTTGTCGTTGTCGTGGGGTAGGTGGAAGTAGTAGCTGTGTTTGTCCAGCATCGTATCCCGATCAGCGACCAACGAGATCCCGGTGGGGTCATCTCGTCGTTCCGAGAGCCAGCCATCCCATCGATTTCCGGCTACGATACCGCAAACCGTTAAGGCATAGCCCGCGTGCAAGCCGATGCTTGATGAAGCAGATGACGAGGGGCGTGCATCAGGCGCAAAGAGTTTGAGCAAGACATTATTATCATCATCGTAACCCGGATGGCGGAAGATGATGTCTTGCTGATTCGCTAATATAGAGGAGATTTTCGGCGGGGTGGAAGGCGTGCGGGCGAACATACTCAGAAATAACGAGTTTATTACTGTTGGATCAGAGGCACAGACTCGGGTTGGACGTACGTCGTTATTTAATACGAGGAAAGAAGCTGTCAAGGCTAAGCGGGGTATCCCTCTAGAGTGCAACGCGCGAGCAAGTCACGTGACCTAATTAAAAGATTAAAAGGATTAAAAGGATTAAAAGGATTAAAAGGATTAAAAGGATTAAAAGGATTAAAAGGATTAAAAGGATTAAAAGGA
>NW_006271977.1:24361-75223 GCF_000225605.1 Cordyceps militaris CM01 | reverse complement strand
TTAAAAAGATTAAAAAAGATTAAAAAATTAAAAAGTATTAAAAATTAATATATATATATATATATTATAAATTATAATAAAACTAATTTAAATTATTTTAATAATAATAATAATAAGTTATTATTTACTATAATTATAAAAAGTTTTTTATAATAATTACTTTTAAATATAATACTAAGTATAACCTAGCTTATAATAGTAATAACTATTATAGTATAGTATTTAGGACTTAGTATATATAAGTATTAAAAAATAAATACTGAATAAGACTTATTTATATAGATAAAAAGTCGGTCTAGCTTGTAGATTTTACTAGGGACGCGGTTACGCCGAATCAAGACTAGGTTATTACACCACAACTTGTTAGTATGTTTTTAACAATACCTGTTAATAAGGCGAGATCACACTTGAAGAGGCTAATGCCGAGCGTTAGCGTTTAATGGTGGGGAGCATCATCCCAAGAGAAATCTCTAACTGCTGATTGAAAAGGTCTGGAGACTCATTATGGGCAGCATGCGACCTTGTCTGTTGTTCTGATGTAGCACAAAGCTCCCCTCAGGCCCTAACCTAACGCTCACCCACACCGGCCAAATTTCAGCCTGGCATGGCAGCGTTGAAATCTTCCAACACAAGATCTTGTTGGTTGTGTTACCTTTGTCCAATTCCCGTTTGTCCTTTACGACCGATATTCGTTACTTTGTAGAGCAATCGGTCTGCCCCTGAGATCTTGACGAGATTCGTGTCCCTCTGTCTTGCGCGTTTACTTGCCAAACCCACTCCGCATCCAGAGCCGAACAACGCTCAAAACATATGAAGACTCTCAAATGGCCGCATTTGCTTCGACTATTTAACAGGATAACTCTCGCCAAAACCGCAATGGCGCCGTTCAATGTGCTCACCGCTACCGTGACTGACATTGAAGAACTGCTGAACGACGGCACGCTCACTAGCGAAGTCGTGGTGACGGAATACTTGAAGCAAATTGACCGCTGCAATGGATACCTCCATGCCGTCCTTGCTGTTGCACCGAAGGAACTGCTGATCGAGAGAGCTCGCTTTCTAGACCACGAGAGGGCTGCTGGTCGGGTGTTGGGCCCTCTTCATGGCATTCCCTTACTCATCAAGGTTCAAAACTCTTGCTTCTGCTGCGCCGACATCGCTTACTTGTAGATAGGATAACATCGCCACCCACCCCGACCTTGGAATGGACACCACAGCAGGAACGCTTGCCTTGGTGGGCGCAAGGGTTCCAGAAAGCGCCCCATGTGTTGCGCAGGTATGAAGTAAAAAAATTGGCCTCTGGGTCGTCGATGAAGCTGACTATAGAAAGTTGCAAGCAGCTGGGGCTATTATCCTTGCCAAGGCAAACTTGAGTGTAAATCTGCCCTTTGCCGTCCTGTTTGCTTGCTCATGACTAATGCTAGAAAGGAATTGAGCAACTTCAGGTATAGAACACCGTTATTTTAGTCCCCACACGGGCATCTTACTGACATCTTTCTAGAGGCTTGCATATGCCAACTGGCTGGTCGGCCGTTGGTGGGCTGACGCAGTCCCCCTACGTCATCGGAGGTAAACGATGGGATGATGGCTTCGGGGGCCATAGTGTATGTTTCTGCTACATCTCCGCGCCAATCTCGGCACTCTCTTTCTAACTCATTCGAAAGGCAGTAGGTGGCTCGTCGTCAGGATCTTGCGCTGGGGTGGCTGCTGGATTTGCCCCCGCAGCCCTAGGTACAGACACCAATGGGTCGATTCTGATGCCTGCGACTCGACATGATGTCTATGCCATGAAACCAACTCTCGGTCTTATTTCTCAAGACGGCATCTGTCCCATATCTTTCGACTTTGACTCTGCTGGCCCAATCGCTCGGTCAGCGCGAGACATTGCCATTCTCATGGATGTACTTGTCGACCGTACGCAAACCACGAACATTTCTGACAGGACCTACATGTCGCATCTGACCGGAACCTTTGACGGAATACGAATTGGAGTGCTGGAGCCTAAAGAATGGCACATGCCCGCCGTTGCGGTGACGCCGAACACGGAAGTAGATGAACAGCAGGTACGTACAGTTCCCCTCGAGATAGCTTACCGATACTTTATATCAACCACTAAACGAATATGGCAGGACGCGGATGTTGCAGCAGCATACGAACGTCTAAAGTCTCTGGGTGCCATTGTGAAGCCAGTCAAGGTAGCTTCGCTGGATGAGCTAGTTGTGGACGGCATGAGCCAGATTCAGAGAGTCATGGGTGAGTTCTACCAGCCGAACGAGGAAGCATACTTTTGCTTACTAATTTAAACTTTTGCTCAAAAGATTCCCGGTTCAGGCACGCAATTGAGTCATACCTCTCGAAATTAGAGGGAAGCAAGGTCCAAACCCTGGACGAGCTCATGCAGTTCATGCGCGACAACGCGAAGCAGGAAATGCCCCCTGGTGAGGTTCTTCCCCCGAACTTGACTAAGAGAACCTTTTCTGACAATTCTTAGAGTCTCCCAACATGACACGTCTGGAAATGGCAGCTGCATTCAACATTACTGAAGACGAGTACCAGGATGCTCTCGCCGACATGAGAGATTTCGGCAGGAGGCGGGCAGTTGATAAATGCCTGCAAGACTATGATGTGGACATTATCCTTGGGCCAGGAGATAGCAGGATTAATGAGCTCTATGCAACCGCAGGTTTACCGATGGCAGTGGTGCCTCTTTCGTACGCGAGCTTCAACGGAAGACCGCTCGGGCTGTGTGCTGTGTCCACCGCAAACCAAGAGGGCCTACTCATCGAGTTCATGAGCGCCTGGCAATCGCATTTCAACACTGAGAGGCAGCTTCCTACATGGATCGGAGGTGATCCCAACGGCGTCGCCAAGAACGAGCTGTAGCATTTCTTGGCGAGGTGTCAATTCAGGCATTGGCCAAGCACACAGGAGAGTGACGGTCACTAAGGAAGTGGGAACAGGGCAGCAAAGGAAACGACTAAATTTGCACGTTTATGTCATGTTAGAGGCTTCCTAATTTTGCGTTTCTCAATTTTGTGCCTGTCATGTAATCTCGTGCTTGTCTCGTGCTTTTCAATCCCGTTTCTCAGCCGTGTGCTCTTCATTCCATAGCATCAAAAGCTGTGCAAATTTGTGGGATATTGGATAAATGTGTTTTCTGAGCTTTCTGAAAATTTCTTTAGTAAATAAACCTCCCCGTCCGACAATCTAGCTGGTCCGGAGATCATGCAGGGGTGGTGTAGCTGCATAGATTCAGGGCACAGGAAGCTTGCTTCAACGATGTGAAAGATAACGTCTCTTCACCAAGTAGTCCAAATCTCCCAGCTAGCATATTTCTATGCCTTTTCATAGTATATCGTCCCTGTATTTTGTTTCTTTTTTTTTGTTACCTATTCTAGTTTTAACCCCGACTCTGCTGACTAAGTGAGCTGCACGCGCCATAGCTACCCCTAATTGTCCTCTGGTGCGACGAGAACAATAACAACGCAGACCGCAAACTGCTTCAGTTTTCATCATGATCAGTGGTCCCGCCCTTATCGCATCCCGATCATCATAGTAGAGACACCCCCGATTTCAACACAAGCTTGTCTCGCGTGCTCGTTGCCTTTCTCTCGCCATCACGAACAACGGCGTGCGACTTTGCCCCTTGCTACCATGGCTGCTGAGCCAGCTACCATAGACACTCCGGCCGCAAAGCGAGATGTGAGTGTTAGTGCCGGCGGAATGACAATCTCCGACGCTACGGCAACAGAACCAGGTACCATAGACACCTCTTCCGCGGGACGAGATGCGAACCCCGCAGGCAGTTGCCTGACAATGTCCGGCAGTAGACCAACTACCCAGTCCCGTGTATGCTCCCCTGACATAGTCAAGCCGCGGCCACCTCTTAATACCCGGACGCTTTTCGTGAAGCTCTATGAGGTATTCGTTCAACAACAATGCGGGCACGATATTGAACTACTTTGCCATGTTGAGCGAGATGGGTGGAATAGCAACAGCACTCCGCCATCATCCTTCTGGCTAACCAATCCGGCGGCTTCGCCGTCTGCGATGAACCGCGGTCGAGTCTCGACGGAAAGAGACTCTTCAGTCCTGCCCGAAACGCCATCATCGCCGTGTGCCGAAGGCATGGCGACTTCAAAGCGAAAGATAGATTGGGACTGCGACGAGTATATGACGATGAGTACTATGGCTCAGTTCCCGATGAAGAGACAGCAACGTTGGCTCTATGACTGAGGTGAAAGGGACTGGCACAAAACTCGGGTCGATAGATTGGCGTCACCAAAATGGAAACATACGGTTCGCATCACTATTATACGCACGAAGCTTTATCGATCGCCACCCGAAAGTAAAGACATCATCTTTGCAACCATGTTCATCAAACCTTTCATTGCACAACCCCTAAAAAATGAATTATAAAGAGAACCGCCATCCTCTTCCTGCATTGCCCCCTTCTTGCAGCTGATGCTCGCTATCATCCTTGCGATCCAACTTCTTGTTCAGCCACAAATACTGAGCATTAGACGCGACTGCGGACACCAGTCCAATCGAGGCCAAGGTGAGGATGACTGTGAAGCCGGTCCTATAGAGCGGAGCATCGTGTGCCTGGAAGACTTGTGCACCAGCAAGACCGGCCGTGTTCACAGTCATGATGAGTACTGCCATGGTGATGGAGCGCTGCGCCGGGTTGCGAATGTTGACGGCAAGCCAGGAGCCGTTGAGAGGGTGTATAATAGATCCCCACATGGAAGAGCAAATAAGAATTCCGTACTTGAGATCGCGATTAGTGCTCGTGGCGAGTTGTCTAGTGGCAAGCTAGGTAGAGTAAGCATTTTTCTTTTTCGACTCATGAGTTTGGACACGCTGACTTACGCAGAAGGAGAAACTGAGCACAGCTGCAAACAGGATAAGACCCCCTCGCTTGCCAGTCTTGTCGGCAGTCCAGCCAAATAAAAGACTAAGCACAATCACTATCCAGTTGCCCACTGACGACAGTGCGTTTGCCTGAAGCCGATCGTAGCCGTAGCCGGCAATGATGGACGGTTGGTATGTTGACAAGGGTGAGATGACGGCGATGGCGCAGAAGGACACTGTCAATTGAGGGTAGATGTACCATCTCGAGAAGGCAGCCTTGATATCTGCCCACTTGACGTATTTTTGCTTGGGACCCTGGGCAAGACCATCCCTAGCCACTCGTTGAGTCAGGATATGGATCTCCCGTGGTGTAAAGTACGAGTGACGCAGAATGTTTGACGGGTTCGCCGGTGAGTGCGGCATGAGCAGGGCGAAAACAATGCCGACGACGATGGTCAAGATGCCTTCAATCAGGAACATTCATTGCCACCCCGATAAGCCGCCGATACCTCGCATTTGGAGGATCCCGTAGGCGATCAAGCCACTGGCCGCCGAGGCAGACATGTTTCCGAGGAAGAAGGCAATGAAGCGCCTGCTGGTCTCATTGCGCCTGTACCACTGCGTCAAAGTGTACAAGCCGGCGGGAATGAATCCTGCCTCGAGAAGACCCAGCAGCAGTCTGGTGGCGTAGTACACCCCGACTCCCTTGCCCTTCTGGAAAGCTTGAAAGGTAGCCACCAGGCCCCAGCAAACGATCTGGCAGCTGATCCATTTTTGAGGACCAACACGGTAGAGGACGAGGTTGCTAGGTAGCTCAAGAAGGACGATACCCAGGCTGAGGAGCTGGTTGCCGACATTGAATTGGAACTGGGTGATTCCGACCTCCTTCAAGAAGAAGTCGGTGAGTGCGTTGCCGATGTTTCCGCGATCCAGCTGCAAGACGAAGAAGCCGGCGATGAGAAGAGGCATAATAAGCAAGTCCAGCTTCTTGACAATAGCCTTCTCCTCGGCCTCGGACCAGTCGCCGCCGTGGATCTGATGAGACGTGTCGGACTCTTTATCGCCGTCTGTGTCGGTGGCGGCGACGGCGACGACCGAGTCCGGGAACGTTTCCTTCTCAATGGACATGATGAAGAATTTGAGACAAGACGAGGATAGTATCTTGACGAAAAAAAAAAACACTACACTTGCCCTGCCAGACGCCGACTTAAATAAGAGGCCATGCTTGAGGCTGGCGTTTGGCAACTCGCAGTCTCCCAGCTGTTCGTCATGGAATTGCGCGATGGCGCAATGTTCAGTTTTTTCGGGTTATCGCGCTTTTATCAGTTTAGCTTTTGCAGTGCGATTGAGGCTTGCCATGCCATATCGAACGTTGAGCCCAGAAAATAGATGCGCCACACTTGCGTGAGCATGAATACATGCCCCCTTATACCACAACGTGTGAGCCTGGCGCGATGATGAAGCAACGGAAGTCGGTGCCGGTCCTGCTGAACGGGGGTGCGCCAATGAGACCAGGATCCGGGGCGACAGCCCGCCGCTTGGCAGCTCAATAGCCTGTCCTGGCGATGGACACGTCTCTAACGCTTTTGAAATGATATCTTGCGTGCTCGAGCGGCGCTGTCAAACATAGGAGACGCACCAATGAAACTGTGATCCGAACCACACTATATTTGCATTTCGTGGGGTCGAGTGCTAGCGCAAACTTCTGTAACAGTCGTCGACGGGTGGCCTTGTTGTAACTGCCAATTTGAAGACGCGAGATCGGATGATGTTCAAAATGCAATGCAAAAATTGCCTCAAAATGGTACCGGCTGAAAAGGGTATAACTTGTCTTGTTTGCCTTTTCTGTCGCGGTTGGGTTGGCAACAAACAAGGCTTGCTTCCTCCTTTCCCCCTTCTTACCTTGCGCAATCATGGGTGTCGCCAAGAGACCAAACTTCCTCGTTATAGTAGCTGATGACCTCGGTTTCAGTGACACTAAACCGTACGGCTCCGAGATTGACACCCCCGTCCTTGATCGGCTGTCCAAAGATGGCATACGCTTGACCAATTTCCACACGGCGCAGGCGTGCTCGCCTACGCGGTCGATGCTCCTCTCCGGTACCGACAACCACATTGCCGGCCTTGGCCAGATGGCGGAGAATGCGTCGATACAGAAAAAGCTCACTGGCAAAGACCCTGCGTATGTCGGCCAGCCAGGCTACGAAGGGTACCTCAACTGGAGGGTGGCTGCGCTGCCCGAGATCCTCTCAGACGCTGGCTACCTGACTGTCATGTCTGGGAAATGGCACTTGGGTATGACACCGGATGTTTCGCCGAGCGCAAGGGGCTTTAAGAAAAGTTTTGGCTTCTTGCCTGGTTGCGGCAATCACTTCAACTACGAGCCGCAGTTTGACGCAGCTGAGGATACCATGCTGTTGACGTCTGACGGTTTCTGGATGGAGAATGAAAAACCGGTCGACAGAAAAAAGGATCTGCCAAAGGACTTTTACTCGAGCAATTTCTTCACGGACAAACTCATCGATATTCTCGCCAACAGAACCGAGGCTGAGAAAGAACAGCCCTTCTTCTCGTATCTCGCCTACACGGCGCCACACTGGCCGATGCAGGCACCAGAGGAAGTGATTGAGAAATACCGTGAGTTGGGCTGCAATTTCTTCGATGCGCCTCTCGCTAACCAATTCATAGGCGGCAAGTACGATAATGGGCCCGATAAGCTCAGGCTCGATCGCTTGGAACAGCTGAAAGCATTGGGTCTTGTGCCGTCTGACATTGAGGCCGCTCCGCCTGTTGGATTCGAAGCAGGCGTGAAATGGGAGGACCTCACAGATGATGAGCGGGCCATTTCCGCGCGGAAAATGGAAGTCTACGCTGCCATGGTTGACCTGCTCGACCAGAACATTGGCAGGGTGGTTGATGCACTCGAAGCGTCTGGCGAGCTGGACAACACTTTTATCCTGTTCATGTCGGATAATGGCGCCGAGGGGTCGACACTAGAGGCAGCACCGGTACGTCGCACCCTGGGATTTAAACTTTGTATGCCTGCGCTAACGTACGAAACAGCTGTTGTCGTCGTTCAAGACACTTGGCGAGCTGATTGCAGCGCACTACGACAACAGCCTCGAGAACATCGGTAAGCATGATTCGTACGTCTGGTACGGCTCAAGATGGGCATGCGCTGCCACCGCGCCGTCTCGCGAGTTCAAAGGGTGGTCAACCGAGGGCGGTATCCGCTGTCCGTGCCTTGTCCGATTTCCGCCGCTCGGAACGTCTTCCGACGCAATCTCGCACTCGTTTACGACTGTCATGGACATTCTCCCTACCATTCTGCAGCTGGCGCAGGTGCAGCACCCAGGAACATCGTTCCGGGGTCGCAATGTGGTAGTGCCGCGGGGCAAGTCCTGGGTCGACCACCTGGCATCGCCCTCTGAGCATCCGACCGTGCACGAGGACGAAAATCACATCCACGGCTGGGAGCTTTTTGGCAACCGCGCGATTCGCAAGGGAAACTGGAAGGCGGTGCTGCTGGCAAGGCAGGGCGGCGATGGCTGGGAACTGTACAACGTGGAAGAGGATCCGGCTGAGCTCCACGATCTAGCAAAGTCGCGTCCTGAGGTTTTGGAGGAGATGCTTGTGCACTGGGCCACGTATGTTGCTGAGACGGGGTTAGTGGAAGATGCGTTCTGAGGGGATGATGTGATTGAGGCCCACAATGACGCTCGGTTAGGAGATAACGAGCCTTGATTGACATCGCAAACCCGGGTAACCCTCCAGTAGTTGTGGAATCAGAGAAATTGTTCATAGTCTTCTCCATCATCACAATGACCTATAAGAAAACACGCACCGGCTGCCTGGACTGCAAGGCTAGAAAAGTAAAGGTAGTTGACTCCAGACGACCGAGGTGGACTTGCGCTCACAAGTTCGGCAGTGCGACGAGACGGTTCCTTGCGGTGCATGTACTCGAAGAGGAACGGAATGCAGTCTCAAAGCTGGAAGCCGGTCACCCCGCCGCAGATTGCACTCCCCAAAGAGCCCGGTACAGCACCCGGTACAGACTGTCTCCCCGCCGCGTCTTCAACGTCTTGCCCCATCGCCTGCAGACGGACTGGCAGCACAGGACCGGGAGCTACTAGACCACTGGCACAGAGTCGCGTTCAAGGCCATTTCCCATCAAAGAGGCCTTGAAGGTCTGTGGCAATACCAGGTGACGCATCTAGCTGTTCAGCACCCGGTGATCCTGAACCTAGCCCTGTCCATCTCGTCCTTTGAACAGGCGCTCACGGCCCACCGTTCGCCGACCGACGTACAAGCGCAGCGACGGCGACGGGACCTTTGCGCGGCCCGAGGCTTCCGCTACTCCCGCAAAGCAGTGGGCTTGATGCGAGGCACCGTGGCCGCGGCGAACCGACAAAACGCGCCGCTGTGCCATCTCGCGTCGATCCTGCTCATGATCAGCTCCTACGCCGAGGGCGGGCTCAAGGAGCTGATTCGGAGCCAGGGCGAGCCCTCGTCCATCCTCGACGACCTCGTTGTCAATTGCAGACTCACGCGCGGCGTCAGGACGATTGCGGATACGTTGGACGTCGTGTGGCCGAACCGGGCGGAGCGCATCCTCTTCGTCACCGAGGTCGACGCTCCAGACCACGGGCCGCTGGACCCGCTGCTGGCGCGTCTCGAAGCGCTTACGTTTTTGGAGGAGGAGGGGAATGGAAAGGTGAGGCGCGTCTGCCAGGCTGCGCTCGATCTGATGACGTGGTTGGTTCGCAAGGCACAGACTTCGGAGTGGTGGCCGGCGCATAGGGCTTCGCTGCAGTGGGCGGCGCTGGTCAGCGAGGACTTTTTGCGGCTTTTGGAGGCAAGGGAACCTGCGGCGCTGGTCTTGCTGTCATATGGATGCTTCTTGGCAGATGACGATTCCGGCCACACGTTCATCATGACGGGTTGGAAAGAAGCTGTTTGCGCAGAGATTCGCGACCGCGTCGGTCCGAAATGGGCATGGGCCGTCTCGAGCTAACCGTCGTCCAACGTTGATCTGGATACGTTTGCTTCTACATTTTCTTCTCGCGAATACCCATCATATGTAGAAACGCTTGCAATTTTTTTGGCGAAAAGCCCAAGTATGTTTCTGAAATCTGTAGCTTGTCTTGACTTGCGCCCGGCTCACCGTTCCCACGCCGTTTTGCTGCGAGGGCTCTCCGCAAACGTGTGCTGGAATAAATTGATATCTAGAGAGCGGGGTTTCCTCAGGCTTGTAGAACAAAGACTTGCTATTCCACGTGTGCTATGCATTGTGTAACGTCAGAGCATGGTATTCTCGGAAGTATTTATTTACCTGGTGCTTTCCAGGCGGCGACCACTAATTTAATCGATAGTCCTGTGTACTCGCTAACGTTACGTTGTGCGGCGCCCACCAGATGGTGCTGCAATCGATCAGTGCAAGTGACGAAGTTGAGGCTGGCAAATTCAATCTAAAAATTATAAGCTGGTGGTACATTATTCCGGATGGCTCCTTTCAGGGGACCTGGTGTCTTGGCGGGGGATAAGTCCTGTAACGGAAATGAGACTCCCCTTTCCAGAGCCACGCACGCTTCCGTTGCACGAGCACGAACCGTTGCTTCTTGTCCAGGCACTTTGGAAATGGACTCTCGGTATGGCGCATTCAGCATCCCGCGCCGTCCAGTCGCCAGCGCCGCCTCACCCCTAGGTCCGCCGCCGCCGTACTCGGCCCTCCCTGAGCGGACGCCGCCTCTGCCCCCTCGCCTCCGCACCAGCAAGTCGGTCGCACAGCTCGACGAGCGGCACCGCGCCCAGCCGCCGCCCGAACGACCGCCGCCATCCCCTCTATGCAAAGAGAAGCAGGCGACCACGCTGCCTACGGGCTTTGTGTTCCACGACGCGGCGGCGTCTCACGCGCGGCCACTACTAGCCGAGCGCCCGGTCCGCCGCGCCAAGAGCTCCGTGGACCTGCGCCGGCCGCAGACCTCCGCTGCGGACTCCGTCACCAAACCCGAGTCGTCCTGGAAAAAGGCGCTTGACGAGGCGCAGTACCTCGCCGGCGGGCTCATCAGCAGCCCCGTGGAGTCGACGAGGCACCACAGCGTCATCCGCCACTCGGGCGCGCTGGTATGGTACCGCGGCCCAGAGACGGCCGTCACACTCACGATCCTGTCCGACGAGCCGCTGCCGCCCACACGCTCGCTGTGGCTCCAGCAAAAAGGGTATTCCGGCAGCGTGGGCATGTCCCTCAAGGCCATGGTCGGCACCACCAACGACTGGCTGGACGTGACGCCCGCCGCGCAAGCCCAGGCCGCACACGTCCCCGCCAACGAGGAGCGCGGCATCCAGCGCGACCTGAAGCGCTTCGCGAGCAAGGCCACCGGGCGGCTTAAGAGCCACCTCCCGCGGGAAACCTACATGGTCAGAATCCCCGCCGCGGCGCAGGACGGCTACTTTCGCATCGTGCTGTGTCCGACGCGCGACGGCAAAAAGGTCCTCGTCGGCAGCCCTGTGTTCCGCCTCGCCAGCACATCGGCCGATGTCAGCGTGCTGCGCGGCGCCGGCCTGCGCAGCATGCCCCTGGAAGTCGGCGTCAAGGTCGCCAGCGCCGTCGCGAGCACCTACGTGACCGCAGCGACGGGTGCGGCAGCGGGCGCGGCCCGGATAGGCGCCGGCCGGGTGACGAGCGCAGCGGCGAAAAAGGTCGCCCAGAAGGCGTACCGCGGCTGCGCGCGGGCCGGCGTCCACGACGCCGTCCAGGACAGCTGGCTGCGCAGCTCGACAGCGCGGTACGAGCGCGCCGTGTCCTCGGCCCTGATGGAGCCGACGGTGGGTGTCATTGTCGGCGGCGGCGCCGAGGGCCCCGCGTCGCCGTTCCCGATCAAGTTTTCCGGGCACGTGGTCCGAGGCACGGGCTACACGCGCGCGCGGTACGGCTTTCCGACGGCGAATCTGGCTGGCGCACCGGCGGAGCTGACGGTGCGCATGACGGGCTCGTTTGCGGCGTGGGTGCGGCAGGTCCGGGCCGACGAGGGCGAGCCGGCATGGTACGAGGCGGTGGTGCGTATCGGCCCGGCGGAGAATGGGGCCCCGAGCATCGTGCAGAAGAATGACGTTGCCGTGCACATATTGCACGAGCTCGAGGACACGGACTTGTGCGGCGCGACGCTCCAGGTGCTGCTGATGGGGTTTCTGCGGCCGCTGGGCGTGGCAGACGCGGCGGGAGGAGATGTGGACGGTGATCTGCAGCGGCATGCGGATGACTTGCTCACGACGCTGGCGACGCTGGCGCGTGAGCAGTGGCAGCCTGAGCCGACGCTGGAGCGGATACGCGCGCGGAAAGGCGAGCGCTCGTGGCGGGAGCGGCTGGATGGTGTGACGGGGACGGTGGCCGCACGGGTGGACAGGGTGCCGATGCATCGCGCAGGGATACGGAGCGAGGCAGGAGCACTAAGGGATGCGAGTTTGGGGAACGGAGGGTTATGGATACAGAGGTAATGTGGTGAGTTGTGGTATGGTGCATGGTAGTTGGTTGCGAATGTGTTGGGGCCGGGTTTGGTGTAAGTGAAGATGCTGCCGACTCCCAGGCGCTCAGGATGAGAAGCTTGGTTGTTGATTCACCACTGGAGCAGGCAAAATAACATAATGGAAAATATAATCTTGTAGCATTTTCTTGGATGTATTCGTCTCCATACATTACAAACTGAACGGCAAGCCCTCGCATCTGCGTAACAGGCAGAGAAAACCCACAAGGAAAAAACTCAGCCCAGGGCAACCAAGACTCACTCATGAGCACCTGTAAGAGCTAATCCTGTCATTCCACCATCCTTCAGGGACATTCTGCGGTTCGTTGTCATGTGAAGTGAAGGAGGCCCCTCCGCAGTCATTGTGCCTAAACTTGTTAATGGTCGATTGGCCCTCAGCGTTGGTGAGTAAAAACTTACTCATAGAAGGTGCAAGGTCCGCAACCCCGGGTTACCTGATACGAGGACACTTGATCATTCCAATCAGACGGCATATTATCTGCGCAAATTAGCAATTCTGGCTGGTCTGGAGGGGAGAATAGCCATATCCCCGCCACTGTCTGACTTGGAGAGACAAACGTACCACATGAAGAACAGCAGTCCAATGTAATACATGGCTGGCCTTGGTTCCAGTGTTTGCAGAACTTGACACCCCCATACCCATACGAAGGTTCAACTTCAGCACTGATAGTCGCCGCGAACAGGGAAATAAGGATCACAGCAGTCTTCATTTTGTGAACCGGACTTGTCAACGACGACTTGCGAATCTTGAAGGTGAGGATGTGGCTTGAAGGTCTGGATATGAACGACAACACTGGTCTGCCTTGTCCTATTTATCTACTTAGGACTGTGCGAAGGCTTACTGTGCGGCAACGGGCAATTGCCATGATAGTTTCGCAAAGAACCTAATCGAAATGATGATCCCTAGAAGCTGAACCAACCATGAGAACACACCGGCTGGCCTCGCATGCTGCCATGCGCAGGCAGGTAGGTCTGACTTCAGCTTGCCACGGCAGAATTATCATCTGCACAAGGACTAAACAGCTGTAGCAAGTTGCGGTGTAATTTTATCCTCTTCGGCCTGGGCCAACAGGACTTGCCAGTGCGGTCCATATCCTCGATGTTGTACTACATGTGTCAGCCATCGGCCACAACATACTCCCTCGCCGTATTTCATAGTCTACCAATGGGGTAATTGGACTTAGATCGCTTGCTCGCTTTGCGAGACACAATCACCTATTCACACGACACGTAAAAAACATGAGTCTGTATTTTAAGGCTCTCGGCTGCTGCTTCGGCGCGCCTTGGCAGCCATGTGGTTGGTTGCCCATTGTGACGAGGCTGCAGCTAGCGCCCTCCGCACCTGTTGCAATTGCACGCGGGTCTTAGACAACGCAGTGAATTAGGGAGCGAGCCGGGCCAGAAGGGCGGCTCCCCCGGCCGGCGCACGTGGCGGCCGATCGCCCGACTACCTTATCCCAACGGCGAGACCCAACCGGATGAAACGTCGCTCCACGCCAGCAAGACTTGGGCCCAATCCCCAACATCTCTCTCATATGGCTTCAGCAGAGGCTTATGTTGTAACTGCGTTGATAGTTGATTTGATGTTGGTCGCTTAGAGCAGCATCGCGACCGGCGTCAAGTGAGTTCTCCGATGCCAAGTAGTATCGAGGGCTGTCAATTTCTCCACATACAGATCCGTAAATAATTTATACCCGACTTCGAAAGGCCACAGCATCTGCCTCTGTACAAGTAGCCTATTCTGCGTGTCTCGGGTCCTTGCCTGTTCTATGCACGCAGATCGCGGCCCCATATACTGAAACTGGGCTGCCATCACCTCGACTACTTGAATTCGCCGTCAACTTCAGGCTCAGTCTTGTCTTCGTGGTGATCTGTAGCCTCCGTAACAAATACAGAAATGAGAGCAGGCTGACCAAGGAGTTGTATATATCGGCAGCCGTAGTTGATTGGTATACACGATTGCTAGGCCCGAGGCACGTAAAAATCACCGCGTCGGGTTGCGAGAGTGGCGGGCCGCCAAGACGGCCAAGAGCAACTCGATAAATTAATTCACAACCATAAGAGGATACCCCGACGCCAACAGCCTGTTCTATTAACAGAACTCAATAGTCTGACCGATCTCAGTAAACCGGTCAACCTAGATCAAGTCTTAATAGCCAGAAGACAACTTCCCAATCACTGCCTTCAGAAAGACCACACATAATGCTGATGACTTTTCGGAATAGACTTAGGAGGCGCCATAAAAAAATCGACGTTGGTCTTGCTTGAATTATCTTTCGTCACATTGTCTAATCTGAGACTGACCAACTCTGCTGCGCCAAGCTATAGCCGCAACGCCTCAATGGGTTTCTCCCCGCGGAGGCGTCATCTCCGCCGACCAAACGGCAGCAAGCAGAAGGCCTAGGCTCTGGTCTTAAATGCAATTCATCTCATGCGCCATTATCACTGCAGAAAGATCGGCGTAGGATCAATAGCTGCCCAGCATGGACCGCCTGGCGCAGGAAACCGTGAACAGGATCGAGCTGGCCCCGCCTCCAGCGCCAGCGCAGCAGAAGCAGAGGACGAGCCTCGTGAAGAAGCTCGTGCTTGGGATGCGCCGCGGACATGATAATCCGAAAACATAAACCGCGAGGACAAAACGACCTATTCGTGCGCCGGCGGCCGTACGGGATGCAGGCAAAGACAGTGAATGGCCCTGGCGCGTGCCGTGCCGCAGAACCGGATGCCCGGCGCCGGCTCGACGGCACGAGATGGGCGGCCAGGTGCACAGCGACCGCCCCTCGGCGCGGCGCCGTTCGTCCGGACGCTGGCCGTCACACCAGCAACGGCTGACACGGAGAAGACCCGGCAGGTGCTTCGTCCTTGGATTTGTTTTAGGCCATTAAAGGATGATAAGAGCCATTGAATCCTAGAATAAGCTGCAATAATGGATAGAGAAGCGGTGGGAGAATGACTGAAAAATGCAGCGGGAAGCATACGGGAACACAATGGATTCTAGGACGGAACCTGGCCTGCTTTGTGCGACTTGGTATCTCTTGTATTATAGGTGTAACTAGTCTAGTGTAGTAAGGCTGGGACGTACACGCACACAATAGTACTGGGTGACAGCACGTGGCGGGTGCTGGACATGGAGGCGAGCACCGCGCCGACGAGCGGCTTGTCAATGGTGCCAGTGGCGCCGATGATGGCCAAGATTGCGTGCTTGCGCGACGACGGACATGTTGATGGGCGTCGACTTACTTTCAAGATTTGCAAGTGATGACGTCATGCCATGGGCGAGTTTCCTACGACCAGCTCTTTCAAGGACGGGAAAGAGCGTTTCCATATGACAATGGTTGTGGTACATGGTGCGCAAATGAAGGTTTCGTCAAAGCCGGCAATGACGACAGGCTGGCATGCAACAAGTTTGGCATCGCCCAGTCGACCCGGGGACGTTGATTGCCTCCGCTAAACAAGGTTACTAGGATATACCTCTAGGCTACTGTTGCGTCACCATTAAGCTGACAAGACCTGTCCGTCACATCATCTTCAAACACTGAGCTCAAATCTTTACTTTCATGCACATTCTCATCAACACAATGGACACATAGTGCTTAAATCATACAATGATTAATGATATCATTCAATTCTCATATACATGCCACGCCTTCCACCACGCCGGACGGAGGTGCGGGCATCAATGTTGCTTTTGTGCTGTGCAAACCAAAATCATGCTATGCTCTAAAGAGCCCGACGAAAGCATACTCTCAAGAAGAGTGCAACAACCATACTCGTTGCGAGAAGAGTAAAGATAAACAGTACACAATACCACGCTCGAAAGCAAATGCAAGACGAAAACATGCGCATAACCATGCGAAGCCGAACTGCGAAAACCACCGGCCGTCATCAAAACATCATTATCGACAGTGGGAAATAAATAAGCACCAAACTCCATAATTGTGTAATTGTCCAACACATTGGACCCTTCACAGCCCAGCCACATCGAGACAGATTGCTCGTGGCCGGCAGCGTGAAGCTAGCCCGTCTCCAACAGGGACTATCCCCGAATCGCAGTCGCCGGGACAAATATATCGGGCGTCTGCTGCGTGTGGAGAGCCACGTCGGCCGGCGATGTGCCCGTGACGGGCGTAAAGCTGGGAGACATGGACCGCATCACAGGTTTGGACGTGGCATACTCAACCGTGTTCACGGTGGGGGCGCCCTCCTTCCTAGGGGAAGTAGGTGGCGATACTTCGTAGTTTTCAAGTATCTTGGCGTCGGTCGTGTCAACCTTGGGTCGCAGCGGCGTCTCCTGCGGCGATGACTTGACGCCAAAGAAGCAGTATTTGTTGACCAGCTCCTCGTACGAGGAGCTGGCTATCGCTGTGCCAGGGGCCGCAATCACCACCTTTTGTGGCGTGCCAAAGTTGGTGGGCAGCGCGCCCTTGGTGTTGCTCTTCATGTACAACGTGTCGGCCTCCTTGGGCGACGAGTCTTTGCGAGATTTGACAGCGTCTAACGAAGCGCCAAAGTCGTAGCGGTTAGCAAAAGCGGCCCCGCTGGGAGCGGTAAGCGATTTGATCATGTTATCGCTAGCAAGATTGGTGAAGGACCTGGACTTGAGGCGGAGGCCGGCACCGCATTCGCCAAGATACTCGTGCAGAGGTTGGTCGAATCGGAAGCCCGTCTCGTCGGCAAAGTCGTCAAGCGACGTAGGCATCGACAGCGGTCGGGGGCTAGTCGCATGGCTCTGTCGACGATTGCTGCGTGGTAGATTGCCAGGGGCCTTGTTCATTCCGTTAAACTGGACCTTGCCACGCTGCGGCAGAAATTTCTTGTGGAAATCCACCTGGAAGTTGGAGCCGCTGTTGTTGTCCCAGTGCTCTTGGCCGTTGACAGAGTAGCGGATACAGAAGAAGAGTGTCTTGCACTCTAGGTTGGCGGTGTCAGCCAGCTGAATAGATACGGTAAAGCGGTCGTGGCCGACAGCGCCCTCGCGGGCGTCAATGGGGCAGGTATAATCGCCCGTCACTTCTGAAGTCGTCTTCCACCCATCCAGCGTGAAGCGGCAAGTAATGAGCTTCTGGAAGGCGAGGTTGGCAACGTTGATGGATACCTGTAGAGACTTTTGGTCCTTGGACAGCCAAACCTTTTCCAGGCGAGCAGGCAAGGCAAGGCGGATCGGATTGTTGTCGTGAGGAAAATTGGTGGTGGCGAGCTCCCACTCAAAAGGAGGAGTCCGCGTCTTGGGACCGCCGGGAAAGGGGTACTCGTTGTCGCTCTCATAGGCTTCGACCGGAGACGAGCCAGCACTAACAGCCAGAGGCCGGTCAACCTGCAGAAAATGGCGGACATGCTCGAGGTGCGAGTCGAAATGGACCGCCTTGGAAAAGACTGGAGTGCCGGGCATGCTCAAGGGACGCCGGCGAGAGGAACCGCGTAGGGCAGGCCGAACGAGCTCACCCGATTTTTTTCTGACCATTTGTGGCTTGTAGCGGAGATCCTGTTCAGACTCGGACGAGATTGTGGCCGAGGTTTCAGCCGATGTAGAAAAACCAGCACGAGGCTCAGTGGCCGAGCGGCTGTGACTGGTCTTGTGGCTAGAGTGGCTGGAGCTGGCGGGATATGGTGAAAGAGCTGTGTTGCTGAGATTGATGCGCAGCGGCGATTTGGCCGGGACATTTTGGAAGGCATCGGCCAGGTTCTCATCCGAAGATCCAGGCGTGCCTTGCGATATTTGGCTAACAGCCTCCCGAAGGTTCTTCAAGCTGTCTTCAGATGCTGCCTTGAACTCGTCGTCACTACCAGAGGCAGACTCGGGAGGGGAGATGATGGCGCCGGCCGGAATGGGACGGACATCTGTGACAGGGGGAGGAGACTGGCGCAAGCTCGGGTTCGGGGGAGGGTGGACGGCTGTTGCTGTTGGTTGGTCGGGGCGGGCGGTTGTGATGGAGGGAGTACGGCGGTGCTTGTTTAGATACGAGGCCGAGTGCGGGAGGGAGGGACGAGAGCCATTTTGAATAGAGGAGCGTCGGCTGACGTCTGGCGAGACGGATACCGAAGACGCGGGCGACCGAGAAGGCGGCGTATAAGGCATTGCCAAAGACGGGCAGCGCCCTCTCGCGAGACACTCGACTCGCGTGGTTGGAGGCGAGGGAGGGAGGATTTGCGGGCGGTATTCGACTAACAGCGCCTATAAGGAAAGCACTGTAGCTTGAGGCGAATAAATCGAGATCAAATTATCCAGCGATTAATACATGAGAGGATGAGATGTCCAAACGGCTCTAGGGACTGGAGTGAGGGCGTCAGCGGTGGATTTCGAGTTACTGTTTCGAGAGAGAGGATTGTCGAGAAGAAGCACACAAAGCAATAAAGGAAAAGCAGATAATAATACAAAGGGCAGGCAAGTGTAGGACAAGTAAAATGATGCGAACTTTTGAAACGATAGGAAGAAAAGTAAAATGGTA
The DNA here is from genome assembly GCF_000225605.1 of Cordyceps militaris CM01. Lineage (NCBI taxonomy): Eukaryota > Fungi > Ascomycota > Sordariomycetes > Hypocreales > Cordycipitaceae > Cordyceps > Cordyceps militaris. The sequence continues at coordinate 56,382 of NW_006271977.1, read as the reverse complement.
ATGCTCGAGTGGTGGAGTGGTTAACGACTGCGGGCGGAACCTACGTCGGAGAGATCGGATGTGCCGATGATAGCAGTGGCTGGTCATGAAACAAAGTTTGGGCAATATTCCAGCAACCAAACTAGCAATCAAGGCACGCTCTTGGATGCAAAAAGGAATTATAGAGACGTAGAGAAGAAGACGACGGGGAGGCGGTCGTAGAGGGTATACGGAAGAGAGAAGGTTGATGGTGTTGGTCGAGTCGCAGGCGACAAGGCAAAATGTGCAGCGGCAGTACCGTGAGGCGAGCGAGGCTGGAAGCGACGAGCGGGTCGAGAAGGATCTGGCGACGAAGACGACGAAGAAGAAAAACAGACCCGAGAAACCAAACCAAAGCTAATGATGACGAATTGAAGAGAGATGGATTAATAAAAAACAACCCCTCGACCTGGACGACGAGAACAAAAAAAGACGTTGCCCTGCGTGGGAGGAGTGACGAGGGAAAAGAGGTATGTGAGGAAAAACGGGTGGGGGAGGCGTGTTTTTGATGTTTTGGGTGAGAGAGCGCTGAAGGACGCTAGGCGAGAACTGGTTCAGTGGTTCCATGGTTCCAACATCTGGGGGAGTTTTAGTGGTTGCAGGGGCTACAGGGGGTGATTCTTTTAGCGGGTATTAGTCGCTAAAATTTGGTCGAGTTTAAAAGGCACTAATAGAGGTACTAGGTAGTTAAAGTGAAGAGTACAACAAGGTGCGACTGGAAGGTGCCGCTGGAAGATGCCACCATGAACCCACGCTCGGTGACTGCGACCAAGACGAAACCTTTTCTTTTTCTGTTTCTTGTCCGACCAAAACGCGACTACTCTGGGCTATCAACAGCTCATTCCATCTCATCCAACACATCCAACACTCTTCTCTTTCTCGTAGAAACGCCAAATTCATAAAACAGCCCACTCCATAGCTCATCACATCACACAGTGGGCACACACCCAATTCAGAGGGGCGCTCGCCTCTTTTTTCTTTGCATGCCACGGCCGATGGCGCGCAGCATGTTGGGGCGCTTGCAGGTCATTAGCGGGCCAATTGGCTTAGCGAGTGGGCCCGTGTCGACAAGAGGCCCCAGGCGTTAAATTCTTTGACAGAGACAAAAAAACTTGCATCTACTTCCTCGACGACTGCACGCCCTCGTTACTCGGCGTCTGGCCATCCACGCCCATTGCATCAAGACGCCTAGTTATCCAGATACGTTCTCATCCGACGGACTCACGAGCCTTGCCATTGCCATTGCCTCGCCACCCACCCACCGCGCCCGTCCGGCCAGCACCAGTGCCCGCCTCCCGTAGCGGCCGCTAACAACAACCCTTCCCTTTGCCACCGAGCTTGCAAAGCCCACCAAAGCCACACACCATGACCAAAACACCAAAACCGCGCCATCCCCAACCAATGCAAGTAGGACCCTGCACGGTGGCAAAATAAAGGGACACGCCATGCCTTGGTTGCTTGGCCCAGGAATCAAGCGTCGGGCTACCGGATTCAATCAACAAGTTTGCGGCAATTACCCAAATACCCATCCATTAATAATGCAAGGCCTCACGCCATACTTCGGACAACGACATCTGATGACAGACTCGGGCTTTGCCATGGCGTATCATGGCGTATGCCAGACTCCTTCAATGCCCGCAACTTGGCACGCCATGGCAGCCATTCGCTGACTATCTACTTCCTCAGGACCCTCCTTACCAACCGGACAAGTCTAGACGTCTTTCGGCCTGGGGATCTGGACCCCGGATCCGAGATGGTTGCGAAGAAGAACACAACACAGCTTGCCAGTCCTGTCTTGATGGTCATCTCCGGACAGTCTAGGCCCCAATTGCCGTCACACAACCTTCCCGTCCGCCGCTGCCGGCTCCTACAAGGGACGACTTTGACTTTTGCCCAGCATTCAAAACGTGACTCTAGTACAGGAACGGCACTGCAACGGCACACCTTCTTAATGAACCTAAAGATGAATTGCTACCATTGAAATGTCCAATGGGTCCAGCCTGCATGGAGGGTTAGGTATTCAACCCTTTTTAGCCTTGTTCCCCCTGTTTCCCCTTCAACTCTTGTCGTGCTCGCCGCCGCGCCGGGCTGCCACCGGCTCCGGCACCGGTGGGGATCCATCAACCCATCTATTCTGTCGACTGCAACACCGAGTGGACTAGCCAATTGGCGGTACATGGCACCTTGCAAGAGCGTCCTGGGATATCCTGTCGAGCGTGAGATGCGAGAACCGGCGGCAGTTGTTCCCCAGATAGTTTGTATTACCATGCCTGGTCAGCCCCAAGAGACAGCATGGTTAAATTCATGCGTCAAGTGTGCACGGCTGACGAGACATTGTTCAGAATCGCCCTTGACAACGCCGCACGCGCAACACGAGAAAAGCCCACCACCGCCTTGGTTTGGTCAACTGGTGACGCTAGCCTGAGAGCGGCTTGGCCTACGGTGCCCCCTGTTGCTGATACTGATACGGATATCAGTAATAAGATGCGCAGTAATAACTAATACTAGCTGACCAGTAGTATTATTATTAGCCCGCTTTGTCAAGGAGCCCGCCCTGGCGTTGATCTGCTCGTCCGCTTATCAAGGATGCTCTCATACTGTGGCGCGCCACTGTCATTTTGGGACGACGCTTGACGGTCGGCCCTCTAGCTGAGACACAGAGAGCGCCAGACCTAACCCATCGGAAACGCAAATAGCGTATCCAGAGGAACCCGGTCATTTGGCGTGCCTTGGCCGCAGTTGTTGACCTGTCGTGGCATCGTTGACGGCATCCTCTCGTCGTCCTATGCAGTGGTTATCAGTCTGGTTGGCTGTGGCAAAACGCACATACTTTGATGTCGTGGCTACTCCTCTTCTCCATCCGACGCGCATCCCATGGGGAAAAATTGGCCGACATTGGGTCAGTCTCGATTTGCGACAAGATCTGCTCCAGCGGTCCCGTCGTGCCGTCCAGGTTGGCGCTGCTGGCAGAGTTTTCATCAATTCCATTGCAAAAAACTTTCGAGATAAGGCTGCACAGGCCAGGCTTGGGTGGGTCACCGACTTGCTCCCAGATTACTGGGCAGTTTGTCTTGCCTTGCAAACGAACTGCGAGCCGGTGGGGCCGTGTGGCCCGCCGCTATCATCAACCAAGTTACAATCAGCGCAACAAGGAGAAAAAAATCTTTCTTCCTCCCCCTCGCTCTCTTTCACCTCAACAACCTAGTTACAAGCGTCGTGCATCTCCACGGATCTAGCATTTCTCTGCCAGGGATCATATCAACTTTGCCACTACCCCCAACAAGGGATGGATATCCGGTCAATTGCGCCGCTGCACTGCATATTCGCCCAACCATCCAGTCACATCGCCAGCCAGTTCGCCATCCGCATCACCATCCACAAACAACAAGAAATGCATCCGGTCAAGCAGTTTGCCAGCCATCAACACCATCACGGCCACATCTCCACCACATCCACTGTAGACGCCCCCTCCGGCCTCACAAAACTGCTACTACTAGCTGCTTGAGCCACCGCTAGTGCCTATCCTATCACCGCACAAAGGTAATAGGCACATACGAATAATAAACCAAGACGCCACGCCTCAGCCGTCCCTCTCGTTGGCCACCTTTCTAACAAGTCGGCGACTTGCCGACCTCTGGTGCATTCCCGCCTGCCTCGAGCCTCACGCCTCTGCAGCCAGTATTACATGCCGCTCGTCCAATATCGGCACAACTGTCCATCTGTGCCTACGGACCCGTCGGCCATGAGTGGAGTTCCAGAAAGACGACGAGTCGGTACGACGGTATCCAAGAATTGCCTTTGCGATTTCCAGTTCTACAGTCTACGCGTGCTGGTCGCCATGCACATCTACCGCATTCGCATCTCGCGATAAATCTTGCACGACTGGACCGGGCGTAATACGAAACCCATGTTGGGGGAGAAAAAAAAAGACCAAGGAGAAAGTCAAATGAGAGACAAGGCCCATGCTTGACGCAGCCAAAAAAGACATCGACGATGCCGCCATGTGGGTTTGCTGTCACCTAACTTGCTAACTACCTAACGAAAAGCGGACACGGCCAAAACTGGACCTCGCGTTGTACTTTTGATGCGCGGTGCCGTCACCATTGTACGTACGGAGTACATGGGCCGCCCAGCAACCCACCGGCATGCCTTGGACGGAGAATGGCGTCCGGCCAGACACTCCTGACCGAGCGCGCCTCTATCAGGCCATATGTCCAACTGCTGATAACCTCACATCATACCACAACCTCTAACCTCTAACCTCACAAATCTGCAATCACACTGCAATAACACTACTACAGTTTTCGCCTATGCTCATCTTTTACCGCCTATGCCATGTAACCCCTTCTCTTGTTCTCCCTCACACACGCACCCTCCCCAGGTCGCCCTGATTGGCTACTCGATTCGATCGCTTGCACCGCAGCCTGCCACCTTGATGCTCGCCTGTTGCACGCTAGCAGGGGCAAATATTTCTGTTCCTCTCCACCATCGTGCATGCTGGCCAATTTGCAAGGGGCGCGCTCAATACGGTCGATCGCGAAAGCTCTTCATCTTGCCTGTGCCGCTGCGCCGCATACTGTTGCACGCCCCAGCTCCGAAGCGCTGAGCCAAGCCAAGATCCGCGGACAGAGACAAACGGCAGGCAATGCTTGTTTGTTCAAATTCCATTATGAAAGCCATCGCAAACGAACCTGTTTCACCCCCGACCATCGCAAAAACATGCATGTCCTCCAACGCCTGTCCGTAACTAACCAGTGGTTAGCTAGATTTGTCAACAGCATCACCTGCTCTCACAAATAACCTCTTGCTTTTTATCCTTTCTAATACGAATACTATGTCTAGAGTTAATATCGCCATGGGAGATTGCAATCGCACACGACAGTCTTTTATTACAAAAGCCGCCCGCATGCAATCATTCCCTTTCAAGCTCCGTCCCAAAAGATCGTTCCCGTACCCGCTGGACCACATGCCCCACCTCACTCACGATGCTCTTATCTGCTGCAAGGAAGGAGAGTACATGGTGCGGCTCAACAAACAACATACTGACAACTTTTCAGGATAAAGGAAATCACCTAGAAAGCTACATTGCCTATTTCAACTCTCCAGGTCTACTAGTCAAATCCTGCGTAATCACCACAACTGCCATCCGCTGTATCAGTCCATGAGGAAAACACCTTGGTTCACAGTACAAAAGGAAGAAGCTTCAATGGGCGCCACAGAACTTTTGTCCATGGTATTGCATCAAGGACGCCAAATGCCACGCAACAAAGCTAGAGAGGCTCACCCCCTCACCGGCTGCATCCTGCGCTTGGCAACCGTGATATGCCTTGCGTTATTTGCCCTCTGTCTGACACCTCCGCAATCCCCGGCAATAGTCCACACCGACTGGCAGCCTGCGCGGCATGGCAAGCCATAGTACGAGAAGCATGCACGCCTGCATGGGCTCGCGTCGTCTCCACTCACCGTTTGTCTGGCGCACCGTGGCGTTTCTTCCCTTCTCTCGCATCGAGGTGTTTAGTAGCTTATTAGGAGATGATGGCGGAGTTTGATGAATTGACGGGATTTGCGGGTTGAGGGCCGCATTTCAGTTCAACTAGACCGCCTACTCATGACTACAAGCCAAGTAGCGATCAAGTGTTATATCCGGTGCTGGTAAGCCTCATTTGGAATTTGCCCGGAATAAACGGTCCTGATTTAACTGTCGTGTAACATGTGGCCGGCGCCAGGGGCATGGGAGCTTCAGATTTGGAGCTGCAAGCCAACCACACCTATACAGCGACGACTTGTGCCACGCTGCACCGCAGCACGCCCCAAGTGGCATTGGTGTATTATACACAGGACTCGTCATGTGCGCAATTTAATCCCATCGCTCGTTATGAATGTCTGCATGCTTGGCTATGGAGCCCTCAAACATGTGAATGCACACAGCCCAGAGACGTGGCGCTCGCCTTATCATTCCCCGCGTTTGGCATCGAACGACTCACAGGGACTAGGGACTGGGGGTAACAATACGCACATTGTACCAGTAGACGAGTGCCCATTCAAGGTCGGGGTAAATAGATGCAGGCTTTGCTTTTGGCGACATGGGCGGTCAAGGCCCGTTCAGCCTCGTTTTACTAGGGCGGCGGTGGGCGACTAATAGAGTAGTATACCAAGGACTCGGCGGCTTAGACGAAACGGTCTAGACTTGATGCCAGCAGAGCTGATCGACGGTCAGTGGACTGGCCAGAACATCTGTAATTTATTTATCTGTAATTGTCGCCAGTGCATAGCCATGTAGTTGCCTTCGTATGCCGATTGTGGCTTGAGGGGTAGCACCACGCTGTGCTCGCAACCGGTTCAAGGGGGGGGGGGGGGCGATCGGCGGATGAAGGCCAGCGGTGGCCGGTCCGGCAAGATGGCGATGACTTTCACAGAGTCTACTCGTTAGAATAACGAACCAGTACGATGATAATGCTACATATGGTCTGCCGATGCGTAAGAGTTCAGGGGTAGGACCTCTGATGGCAGGTGAAGCTGCAGCAGCTCCGTACTCAAGTGCATGCTATCGGACCGGCAGAATGTACGAGGCGACAGGAGAGTGCAATCAAGGGCAAGATTTCATTGCCAATATACCGGCATGCCTGAATTGGCAGGCCATGCGTATGCGGATGCATAGCTGGTGCGAAAATGTCCCGATATGGTGGCGCCATCTTTCTCTCAGACAAAGCATAAGTCGGGGACCAAGTCGACACAAGTCAACCCTTACCCAGGGCTTGGCGGAAAGCAACACTCTGTGAAACATTTGTGAGCGAGAGGAGATAAGAGACTAGTTAGAGCCCGTTGCCGAGTCGGGCGAGATGTCGAAGCGACGCCGTCCCCCCCCCAGGGTCTCTGCCCCTAATAACGATGGGGGATCCGGGGTAGATGGGGGCAACACGATAGGCTTTCGGTGCAGTGAAAACTTGAACTATTTTTATATTTTTAATCCTGTTTTGAATAGAAGGCAAGGTTTGGGAAAGACATGGATTGAGGCGTCTTTTTGCCACGAGGGCTTGCGTCTCCCCATGTTGTGTAATCTAGATGCTGTGTTACACTTGTGCTTCCCAACCGCGCGCGATAAGAGCCGGGAGTGAGGCACAGGCATGGACCTGAGATTGGTTGACATGGTTGTGCGGCTTTGTGTCACGATAATCAAGGCAGAGCCGACATTAAAACAGGTTTTTTTACGGCAAAATGAGACTGTGCAATAGATCTTTTCCGAGGTACCTACAAAGCTAGTAAAAAAGCCATCGTCGGTTTGATACTAGCAAGTGTGGTACGGTAATGTGGTAATAGGCTATTGCCTGCGCTCCAGCCTACGCAGGACATTTACACGCATAGCTGTAAAGGCAATATCTTCTATTATTTCCTGGGCACTATTATCAGTAGGTATGCCGTGATGGCCTGCTGTCTGCAAGATTACGTACGCCATCCGCGCACCAGACACAATTTACCCCTCTTCTCGCCTCACTTTTGGCGAGGCTTCGCGAATCCTTGGCAGCGGGAAGTAGTTATTGAAAGTAATTCCCAAAACAAATCCTACAACAGTTTGCTTGATTTCGGTTTGCTTGTGTGTTTTCAACTAAAACAACTTCGAGGTCAATACTTTAAAAGGGCCTGAAAAGCAGCTCGACGAAACTTCCACTACGGCGTTGAGGAGGTGCACACAAGCTGGCTACGATGACGAAGAGAAAAACGAAGTTTGTGGGATAATGCGAGAGGTAATCGGAGGTATTGTTGTCCTATTTTACCAGTCTTTATTGACTCTTTAATACTATAAGTTGAGCTGAAAGGGCACTCAAAAGTTGTTACCCTTTTAGTCTGCTCACCGGATGAGTAACTCTTCGTTTCCAACTCTGGCGATGATGAGATTAAGCTGTGTACCAAGGATAGTACTTCATGCCAGCAATTGAAGGGTCACTTGGGTAGTATCAGTCACGCTTCCTTTGACAAAACGGTCATTCTTTTGGCATGTCGCAGAAAGCTCAATGGCGTGTCAACTTGTCAGCCACGCATACACAGTGAACGACATTCACTTTTCGCCGAGTGACGCTCGCTTTCTCGTGTGCTGAGTGGATTCTACAATAAAACTATGGGATATCCCTCTCGGTGCAAACCTCGAAACGTTCAGTGGCCACTCAGACACCGTCAGCTCTTTGTCATTCTCCCAAGACAGTAGCAGTCTGGATTCGTGCTCTGATGATCAATCCATCAGGCTATGACATCGCAGAGCCGCGTTGTTTTTGCATGTTATCCAACTCGCCATCACAGTTCATGCCATAAAATTTCGATTGCGGTAAACGCATCGAGACAGACGAGGGCGCATTGGCAGTCGGTCCGGTAGACGACCATCTCGCATGGCGGTCGTCAAACCACCCACCAATACTCTTCGTGACGGAACGGTAGATTCAGAAAGACGGAGAGAATTGTCTGTGGCTTTCGGATGATTTTCGTGCAGTTACTGCGGTCACTTGTAGGGCGAGAATCGTCATTGGACGCTCTACAGCTAGCATCAGTCTGCTTCATCCGTGATGCCCGTCGCAGCTGTCACCGTCCTATCTATGCACGAGCAGAATACGACCACCTTGATTCATTTACAGTAAGTACCTGGCTCGTAGAGTATCCTTTGCTGTTGAGGATCTATTAGAGTTGTAGGAGAAAAGATTTTACAGTTGCGAAGCACACGCCTGATCCACGGTTTGGATGTTGGCGTGTTTGTTGTGATGAAGCAATCGTGCTCCAAAGTGGCAGCTAGAACATGACCACGGTCGGAGATGAGCCAGTAGCAAGCATCAATTAACTTTTCATACAACGGTCAAGAGGTTGCTCTCCCTCCGGATACTGAATAAGATGGCATGAGAAGCTCATCCTGTGCTTGTAAGCCCAGCTCACACCTACCCTAGACACGAGGAATGCTACTTAAAAACATTGCCTCGCGTCACAACGGGCTTGTTGGCAGGGAAAATCGAACGTGGTTGGTAAATGAAGGCGTAGTGTATTACTGTCTAATCAGAGGGACTCATTACTTTAATGCTGAGTTGAAATCGGAGGGCATCGTTCTAAACCAACAAAGGTACATTGTCTTAACTAGCTCGTGCTCTGCTTGGAATCACCATCAATAATCAGCACGTTCGAATTTGGGTTGTAATTTTTTCAAAATAGTCGTTTTCTACTTTTGCATTTATCGTCTTTTTATCACATGGTATTGCCTTTTGCTGACATTCCGTAAAGTTGGCCAAAACAGCGCGTGGGCCGATGAACGCCTCCATACGCGTAAAGTCGCCATCGGCCAGTTTACCACCGAGACCTATGAGAGGCGGGGAATTACGAACACCAATCCACAAACCTGCCCATCATCACCATCCGAGCCTCAATCGACTTTACCAGGGCCCTTTTCCCTATGCGCGGGCAAACTCGGACCGCCGCGCGCCGCCGCGCGTCACGCGCCAGCCCAGCATCCTCCCCTCACGCCAGCGACTCCGACAGCACATCCCCCGCGCGGCCTGCCAAGCGTCGCAAACCGACCCCCTCCCCGGCCGCGGCCAAGACGGACGCCTACCGGGCCATTATCCGCTCGCCCACGGCCTCCCCTGGCCCCGCGAGCCTGCCGCCGACGCGCTGCCACGCGCTCGCGTACCACAAGCCGCTGCTCCTCGAGGGCGCCGACGCGCGCGGCGCGCTGCTGCGCTGGTTCGACTCTGTGAGCCATGCGCGGGCGATGCCGTGGCGCAAGCCGTGGGTGGACCCGAGCGGCTTCGCGTCGGCGGACGCGCTGCGCGCCGCGCTCGAGAAGCGCGCGTACGAGGTCTGGATCAGCGAGATCATGCTGCAGCAGACGCGCGTGCCCGTCGTCGTCGACTACTGGAACCGCTGGATGGACAGGTGGCCGACGATGCGGGACCTGGCGGCCGCCGACGCCGACGCCGTGCTCGCTGCGTGGCGCGGCCTCGGGTACTACAGCCGCGCGACGCGCATCCACGCCGCCGCCAAGCTCGTCGTCGCGGACCCCGCCATGGCCGGGCTGCTGCCGTCGGCGGCCGCGGAGCTCGCTGCCAAAATCCCCGGCGTGGGGCGGTACACGGCGGGCGCCATCTCGTGCATCGCGTTTGGCCGCCCGGCGCCCATGGTCGACGGCAACGTGCTGCGTGTGCTGAGCCGCCAGCTCGGCCTCTACGCCAACGTCAAGGCGGTCGCGGACATGATCTGGGTCGCCGCCGAGGAGCTTGTGAATGCCGTCGCGCTGGACGGACAGGGAGACGCAGCAGCGGTAACGCCCGACGAGACGCGGAGTGACCGGCCGGGGCGCTGGGGCCAGGCCCTCATGGAGCTGGGCAGCACCGTGTGCGCGCCCAAGCCCGACTGCGGCGCGTGTCCCATCACGGCCACATGTCGCGCATATAGCGAGGGCCTGGCCATCAGCAAAAAGGAGAAGAGCAGGGACGACATCGCCGCCATAGAGCATCTTTGTAGTGTATGCGAGCCGTTTGACGAGACCGACGATATCGAGAACCAACCCCCCGTTGTCGCCCGCAAGGGCGGCAAGCAAGCGACGCTATCCGCCTTCTTCAACAAGCCCAGTACACCACGCCCGAATCCGTCCGCCATAGTCGACGTCGAGGCCATTGTGAACCACGCGCGGCGGTTCCCTGTTAAGGTGGCGAAAAAGGCCGTCCGCCAGGAGGAGACGCTTGTGTGCGCCGTGGTGCGCGGCGACGGCCGGTACCTGATCCACAAGCGGCCGGCCAAGGGGCTGCTCGCCGGGCTGTGGGAGTTTCCGAGCTCGACGCTGGAGACCCCGAAAGCGATCACGGCGGGCCAGCGCAGCAAGCTGGCCAGGGAATTTGTGGCGGGGGTGCTGGACGGCGAGGACGGGGTCCAGTACGTGGGGGAGCTCGGGAGCGTGCCCTGGCTGTTTTCGCATATCAAGCTGACGATGCATGTACACTTGTTCCGGCTCGAGGGGGCGGGAGATGTGGGCGTGCAAGGGACGACGAGTCGACGGTGGTCGGATACTGTGGACACGGAGTCAATGGGGACAGGGATGCGAAAATGCTGGGAGTTGGTCAAGCAGGGTGTATGAATGGGCACAAGGGGGTGTATAACATCTGTAGCGGTATTTGTATAGTAGACGGATCAAGCAGTGTATAATATGCATAACAAGTACTTGTAAAGTAGATGGCTGAACGACAGTACAACATGTGTAACAAGTCCTGCATCTACTTTCACGTGTCTACTGGTGCTACGAGCTTCGTTTTACCATTTGTTGAAATAGTTCAATTCAAGGGTATATATATATCAGTCACTCATCCACATTCATACAAAACACCGCATTTAGACCCGGGCTATAAACCAAAAGCAAAAACATGCACATGCATCTCATCCAATCACGCCTATGTTTATTGCATGTGCTGGTGCTCCTGTACGGGGGGACCAGCGTAGTTGCGGTGGCCCCAGACAACGTACCAGAGGGCAGAGATGGACATGGCGGCGGCAAAGACGACCGAGGCAAAGTTGACGTTTTCGATCTTGGTGACAGGGTAGTTGGTGGGCATGCAGAAGAGAGGGAGGGCGAGAAGAGACCAGGCTACAATACACTTGTTAGCAAGGGGTTCTGCTGATGGAGCGCGGGATACGTGAACATACCAACGGCAACAAAGTTGGCGACATAGCCAAACTTGCCGAGAGGGAACGGGGCATCAGCCACCTTGGCGCGGCGGGTGAGGATGTTGATGGCAATGGGTGTTCCGTACGAGGCAGTCAGGCAAATGACACCGACACCAGAAAAGGCGTTGAAGGCAACGGCGGAACCAAAGTTGATGAGGCCGAGGACAACCTGGACAACCATGCTGAGCATCATGGCATTCAGAGGCACGTCGAGATTCCTGTTGACCTTGACCCACCACCTGGAGCCGGGGATGGCGCCGTCGCGAGCAAATGCCCAGACACAGCGGGAGGCGGCCGTGGTGCAGCCAATGCCACAAATGAGGGCAAGGACCATGAGGGGAATCAAGAGACCAATGGCGCCGCCCGGGGAGCCGACGGCGGACTTGATAATGAAGGGGACGGGCTGGCCAGAGGCGATGATGTCGGCGATTTCGCCGGCGGGCATGACGAACATGAGGGGGATGAGGAAGAGGAGGCCGGCAAATGTGTTGATGAAGATGGTGGCGACCATGGCCTTGGGGACCTGGGTAGCGGGCTCCTGGACTTCTTCGCACATACTGTAGCATGTTAGCACGACGCCTTGATGGGTGATGGCATGTGGACCACATGGATGGGTACTGTGTCGATGCGATAAGGGGGGTGGACAATGGAGGAGGAGACGTACGAGATAATCATGCCGGTGGATGAGGTGGCGTAGCCGGCGTGCAAGAGACCGACCATGAAAGACCAGCCCTTGGGCCAGCCAGACGACGTCTCGAAATGACCAAAGACGTAGGCGCCCGAGTTGCGGCCATTTTTGGCCATGACAAGGACGGTAATGGTAATTGCAATGACACCGGCAAAGGTCCAAAAGATGGCGGCCGTCTGTGGCGCACGTTAGCTTGAAGCAGGAACACGGAGGACGGAGCGCGGAGCCGGGTGCCGGGTTCGGTGAAAATTCGGGGTGGGGACGGCAGATAGCTCGCTTGTAGACTTACGTCAATCCAGGGCAGCCACTTGTTTCCGAGAGAGGAAACAAGGTTGCAGAGTATGGTAATGGCGAGAAAGAGGATGAACTGCTGCCAGCTGGTGCCTTCGATCATGGGGATGGGTAAGCCGTCGGCGTCGAGACCCTTGTCAAAGACATTGATACAGCCAATGAAGAAGAGAGCGGTACCAAAGTTGACAGCGAGTGTAATGGTAATGTTTCCGACGACATAGAGCCAACCGCAGACCCAACTGGCGATGCGGCGCCAATTGGCGGGGGCAAGCATAAAGGCTTGGTAGTAGACGCCTGGACTGGTTAGCGGAAAGAATTGGAGGCTGAGAGCAGTTTCAGCTTACCTCCAGCTGTGGGATAAACGCTGGTAATTTCGCCAAGAGAGGCAGCGACACAGACGATGATGAGAGAGACGAGAACCCAGCCCCAGATGACGACGACGGAGCCGCCGCCAATGATGGGGTAGATGAGAGTCGTGGCGAGACCGTAGGGGATCGAGGCCAGGACAAATGACATGAAGGCGACCTGGGCAGTCGATCGATTGCGCGATAGCTCGGGCTTGTAGCCCAGGGATTCGAGGAAGTGGTCGGCATTGTCCTCGGTGGACATGCGGGGAGCGACGTCGTCAGTCTTGATGTCCATCTTGCCGGAGCCGTTGGAGTCGAATCCAGGCGCCATGATGATGTGGGAGAGGCGGAGGTGGTGATGGCGAGGGAAGAAGAGGCGGGACGAGGCTGCGGGCGTTGTTAAGTAGAAAAATCAGAAGAAGAAGCGCGACGGTGTGCGCACGTGAGGCTATGCCCAGAGTGGGCAGGCGACAGAGAGGGGCGTGTGGGAGGAGCGCCACAAAGAGAAAAAAGAGGGCCGATATCCTGGCCCTGGGGTGATGGAGAAGAAAAAAAAATAGATGAGACAAGAGTGTAGGTAGTTATTTATAAATACGTTGCCGTGTATGGCGGGTTGTCTTGGTGGTGTTGGTACCAGGGCGACGGGACGGGGGAGATTGTCGGCAAAAGGGTGTATGCAATTGGAGGTGGGGGAGGAGCCGAATATAAGATGAAGAGAGACACGGAAAGGCTAGAATAAATGGAGAGGTCCGGAATGGGGCAGAGAATATTCGAACTACTAACTGCTAACCTACCTACCTAGCTGTATACTAATGTTATTATGAAGGGTGCGAGGCTGAAGACTTGGACAAGTGCGGTTGGGTGTATAGGGCTTGGTGCGCTGTAAATTACCTGCCTACCTAGGCGGTCGCGCATGGTTAGCGGGCGAGGGGCTTCAGCAAGGGCGAAAAGGTTAATTATAAAATAAAGTAGAAAATTCTGCACGTTTTCTGGAAGGCGCCTGTTTAAGTGGCCAGCCGAGTTTCATTGACAAAAACCCCAGGGCGCATTGCAGAAATCCTAGGTATCTAATGCCGATCCGAGTACTTGCGGCTTACGGAGACTGGTACGAATTACAGGGAGGGTCCATGGCTGGCCAGGGGCTTTGGCGAAAACAGCCTTGAAAGAGAGAGGTGGGCTTTCACTACGTCACCATGGAGCAATGCTGCAGAATCGCAGTCCACTGTGGAATACACAAAGAAATGCATCTTATTATTACGGGTACATTTATTCTTACGGGGCACTGCGAGCTGTGGAGGTCTCGTCGACGGGCGGGCGCGATAGAACCTGTGGTTATGGGAGGGAGGGCACTGAGGCGAGTCACTGAAAGCAGTTGTATTGGACAGCAACATGAGCAAGCACATAGGTAGGAATCCAACATCGGCCCTTTTCAACGCTCCTCTTCCGCGCATGCATATTGTATTCAAGACCGAGTAAGCCACTGAATGAGCTTGTCTGGAAAACCTAAAACAAACGAAGCAGTGGCTTGGACCTGTCACTCGCATGTGCCAGCGGACGACGGGCGCCGTCTCGGACGGTGCCCAAAGTGGCTTAACCTGGACTGACTAGCCACAATTTACAAGGGGGCCGGCAGAGGCCTGTAGGCTGTAATGTGGCTGGCTGGTTGGTCGCCACGGGTTCGCTAATTCGTACCGTTTTTTATCAAAAGAGGCTGCAACCAGCCCACCAGTTCCAGCGCCGCGGCGAGGCGGCCAGTCCGCCATTCGCTAGACATGCGAAAATCCACAAAAACTTCTTTCGATCTTTTTGAACTTGTGATTTAGTATCATCAAGTTAACTAGGTAATTTGTATCGTCGACCAATGGACAGAACCCGTCGTCCAAGTACACCGAGCTTGGTCGTGAAACCCACTGACAACCGACTGATTCAAGCCCCCCCGCTGTGGACTCGTCTCTCAGCGTAATTGAACGGCCCTGTTCTCAAACACCGCCGAGCAAATAATTGCCGCAAAAAAAAGGTCGAGCTGTGGAGTGTAAGATGCAGCGTCTGCGACGGACTAGTTAGGCCCGGTTTTTCACGGCAGAATGGAGAAGAAATCAACAGGTTTGTCTTGTCATACGAGTGACCAAAAAGACCAGACAGGTGCTCATACTCCGTAGTCTAATGATACTCTCTATACTGAAATGTTCAAAATGGAGAGAGGGAAAATGAATAGGATAAGAGTGGAGAAGAATAAGAAGAAGAACGAAAAGAAGATGACGAGAAGTAAGAAACAATACACTACAGTAGATATATATGATTGGCGGTTTCTGGCTTGGTGGTATTAGGAGGGTAGGCTGGAAGAATAATGGAAGGCTAGGCGCAAGGAATAAGGCTTCCGACAGCTGAAGCTAACTAGGAGAACTCCTAGTAGGGCTGCCGCTGTAGTGTTGACCCTGGTATGCTCGTATAGACGACGCCGTCACACGCTATGAGCTACATACCAGTAGTTAGTTATTCAGCAATCGGGTGCTGCAATCTGTCCTGTCTGATCACATGCATGTAACGTACCGCAGCATCTTGTCATCATTCGTATTACTTCAATCCCACCTACTTGTAGATGTGCTTTAAACTCCCGAGACATCACCTCTCAAGACATTGCCTCTTGGATATTGCCCCAAACATTGCCTCCCAGACATAACAGTGCCGCCCTTCATCATGCCGCCCAACCGCTGGCATCCCTCATGGTACATGCTTGATTATCGCCCTTCCCTGCCGTACTTATCAGATCGACGCTATCCCCGTCCGCCATTGTAGTCGGCACCGCCCGCCTTGCGCAGCCTCGCCACGATATCGCCCTCCTCGAGCTCCGACGCATCGCTCGCCGTCACGGCGATGCTGTGGTGCGCCAGCACGCGCTTCACGTCGCCGCTCTCGACGCTGACGCGCGCCTTGCGCATCACCCGCGTGCCCTCGCCGATCCAAATCACCAGCACAAACTTGACGCGCGTGCTCTCGGCGTCGTTGGCGTACTCGACCCGCACGTACCCGTACTGCACCTCGCCCGCGTCCAGCGACGCCGCCATCTCCGACAGGCCGCCCGTGCCTGTGCCCGTCAGCGCCAGCCGGCTCCCCGTCGCGCCCGCGTACGAGATGAGTAGCCAGTTGGTCGCCTCCTTGTCGCTGCGCACGGCGTCGTACGCAGCCGCAATATCGCCCGCATCCAGTCCGGACATGGTGCGCAGTGGATTCCCGGCTGACTGCCAAATGTCGGCTGCGGTGCGGCAATATCGTGTTCGTCGCGTGGCCGTTTGATCGAGTCCCGAGGCAAAAAAGCGCGCGCGCCGAGTGTCGGTCGCAAATGCAGCAGCGCACTGTAGAGTTGTGCTTGTCAATGTTGCTTTCGCACGTTCAATGCCGGTATGGGATACTCTCGTGCAGTCGAAGATTGGCTAGAAAGCAAGTTGCTGGCGTAGACTGGCGTGTCGTGAAGAGGCGGTAAACGGACCTCGTAAGCTCCAGCCCACCCGCTCAGTCGCCGCCAGAGAGGGGCGCGCTCGGCCGTCCTCCTGCCCATCATGTGCGCTTCTGAGCGATGATGCCTTGACATGCCGTAATTGCTGAAAATGCATATAAATACACAATTTTATCCCAACATGGTCAGTCCGGTATCGATAGGCCGACAGACCTATCTCTGCATACCGGTGAGGGGCATGTCCCAGAGCACGCGGCCCCCGAGTCCGGACGGCGTACACGTTGAACCCTTCCCCCTTCTCAAGTTCAATTTGCCTCTTTCACCATAGCCTCCATTCCAACCATGCATTTCTAGACCATGCATCTGACACTACCTGCACTCTGGCTGGCGACTCCCACCCTCGCCAGCTATGCCTTCTATGTCGGCAAGCACCTCACCGCGGACGGCGCCGTCCTCCTCGGCGGCACCGGCGAAGAGGTTTCATCCCACTGGCTGCAGCTCTTCCCCGCGGCCACGCACCCGCCCAACGCAACCGTCATCGTGGGCGTCACCGCCGCTGCCATCATCCCCGGCGAGCGCATCGCCATCCCGCAGGTGCCCCGCACGCACCGCTACCTGAGCATGGAGTACTCCGACTTTGAGGGCTTCCCCGCGCCGCTTACCAACGGCGGACTCAACGCCCAAGGCGTTGCTGTGCGCGACGTCTGGGCCACCAACCACGACGAGCTCGTCGCCATGACGCCCACGCCTCAGCGCGGCGTGCAGTATGCCGACCTCGCGCGTCTTGTCCTGGAGCGCGCCGACACGGCGCGCCACGGCGTCGAGATCATCGGCGACTTGATCAGGAAGCATGGATATGCGACCTATGGAGGCAATACACATCTTATTGCGGACAAGGAGGAGGGCTGGGTGGTGTGGGAGTTTGCGGGCGGCAAGGGACTGTGGGCGGCCGAGCGACTCGGTGCAGACGAGGTTCGCGTGCTGTATCCAGGATACATCGAGGATTTTCCTACCAATTACGCAAATACCACCGACTACATGGGCTCCGAGAATCTGGTCTCCTTTGCCGTCGAACAGGGCTGGTGGAGCGCATCCTCGGGCAAGCCATTTAACATATTCAACATCTACGGCGTGCAGGGCAACGTCACCGCCCGCGATGGCGGCTTCAAGTACATGTCGCAAGCAGACCTTAAGTCCGCCACCCTCGCCATGGCGCCCCTGACTGAGACCAAGCTCATGGAGCGCGTGCGCGACCCCCGCATCGCCGACGACCAGGCCGGCTACGGCCAAGTAGTGCGCCTGCACGCCGATACTCCCCCAGACCTCCTCCGGCTCTGGAACGCACCCACTGGCTCCGTCGCCGCGCCGTTCCTACCGTGGTGGCTGGGCGTCACCTCGGTGCCGCCCGAGTACGGCGCCCACCGGTACCTCACCGCCGGTGCCTCGGGCAGCTTCCTGCATCCCGACTTCCAGCTGCAGGAGGCGTCGACCTTTGCGGGGCGGCTGTTCAAGCGCGTGCTGTACTACATGTGCTCGGCGCCCGAGGCGTTCCTGCCGCTTGTGACACGCATGCTGGTCGCGTTTGAGGCGCGGTCGGTGCAGGACCTGGCGTGGGTGGAAAAGGCGGCGCGGGTGTTGCTGGATGGCGGTGATGCTGAGGCGGCCAGGGAGCTGCTCACGCACTATGCGCACACGCGCGCGGACAAGGCCTTGCAGCTGGGAAGGACCATGGCGGATGCCCTGGACGGCTATGTCAAGCTTTCCGGGCAGTGGAGGGACCCGGTTGGGAATGAGATAAATGATGGCGGGCAAGGGGCTGAGACCGTGAACTGCCTTGTGGGCTTTGATCCGGATAAGCCGCGGCCGGTACCGGAGGGACATCGATTACGGAAGCAGATGCGTTTTTGAGGTGGTTGAGCTAGAACCCCTTGTCTTTATAATCAATCTTGAACATAAAAACAGTATATTTCTCTAATTATCAGTTACATATTATTCCGCGAATTATCTCTAGCAAATTATTCCGCCCTTATCTCGTGCTCATTACTCGCCAATTATCTCGTGTGCTTATTTGGCGCTTTCGGGCAAGATTTGATGAACAACCGACCACACCACCTGCGACACAGTCGCGCCGCCAATCAACTTCATCACCGGCATGTTGACCTGCAACTCCTTCAGGAACCACTGACGCATCTTGACAGCCACGAGCGAGTCCACGCCCAGGTCGAGAATCTGCACCTCGGCCGGCACGGGCTGGTCGGCCGGCAGGCGCAGTAACTTCTGCAGCACCGTCTGAAACGCGCGAAAGATCATGTCGTAGCACTCCGCGGGAGGCGCGGCCTTGAGCACGTCCAGGCTGAGGTGGCCACCATTGTCCGACTCACCCGCCGCGCCATTCGTCGCCGGCGCCTGGCGATCGAGCAGGTAGTGACCAAACTTGGCGTCGTACGCCCATGGCGGCACGACCTTGTCGCGGGCCACGTCGACGTAGCGCAGGCTCGACGACACCTCGGGGCCGTGCGGCGAGGTGCTCGGGCTGGCGAGGACCGACTCGGCAAAGATGTAGCAGTAGTCGCTCTCGGAGATGATGTCGTACCCGAGCGCCTTGCTGCGCGCGATGATGTTGTGCCCCGTCCGCGTGATGAAGCCGATGCCGCTGACGCCCGTGAGGTTGATGACCGAGGCCGCAAGGCCGCGCTGCCGGCGCTGGTGCGCCAGGCTCACCATGAAGCTGTTGGCCACGGCGTAGGCAATCTGCCCCGTGTTGCCGGCGATGCTCACCAGCGACGAGTAGAGGATGAAGAACTCGAGGTCGTCCTGGCCAAACGCTTCATCGAGATACCGGCTACCGTCCACTTTCGGGCCCAGTGCTCGGGTCATCTGCTTGTACGTGAGGTCCGCAAACAGGCTGTCTTCAATGATCAAAGCGCCGTTGGCAACGCCGCCAATCGGGGGCATGGTTGCCCTGATGGCGGCAATTGTCTTTGTCAGGGCCGCCTTGTCCGTAATGTCACTAGATCAACCTTCGTTAGTTGCGCTCCCTTGATCGTTAGACTGAAGAGAAAAACTTACAGTGCAAATGTGTTGACGACTGCGCCGTACTTGGTTCTCTGCGCAGCAATCCACGCCGCGTCCACCTGCGGGTTGCGACTCGACAATGCAAAATGTCTTGCGCCACGCGAGATCATGTAAGACACGGTAGAAAGACCCAAGCTCCCCGCCATCCCGACGAGGAAATACGTCCGGTCAGGATTGAAGTGACATTCCTCCAGAGCGGGCAACACAGTTGCGCGGACAGGCAGCTCGTTGACCCAGGAGATGGTCTTGGCCGGGACGCCAAAAGCAAATGACTGTGGGAGGTCTTGAATCTGAATCATGCCATCAGCGCCGAGGTCGCTTTTCTCTGCGGCCAAGGAGGTAGTCTCGGCCACGGCGGCCTTGAGAGCCTCGTGGACGGCCTGGTCCTCGATTTTGCGGTACTTGAAGCTCTGCGGGCGAACAAAGTCGCTGGCGGTCAGCACCGCGACGCCAGACGGGACCTGAAGCCCCATGGCGGCCAGACTGTCGCCGGAACCCGTCTGCGTACAGTCGACGCACATGAGCGTATCTGGCTGCACCAGCTTGCTGAGCTGGCGAGTCGAGCCGTGGCGCGCAATGAATTTCCAGCCCTGCTCCTGGATCTCGTCGACGCGGGAGGCGTCGCTCGTCGTAAAGATGAACTGCACGCCAGACTTTCTGCCAGCGTCGACGAGGAGCTGCGTCAGCGAGTTGGACGCCTCGTGCACGACGGCGCTCGTGAACGGGGGGCACCGCTGCATGATTGTCGCGGCGAGGAAGAAGGCCTGCAGCCGCTCGGGAAGCGAGCGCTCTTGGTCGTCGGAAAGCCCGATGAGCGGCACCAACGTCGCCTTGTGCACCGAGACGCGCGACCGGTTCTCGGTGGACAGCGCGGCAACGACGCGACCGGTCTGGACGTCTGTGCCCGTCACCGGATACAGGTATCCGAGCGCAGGGACATGCACAGCTACAGATTGCGAATAGCGAACAATGATTTCTGTTTCCAGCTCATTGGCCGCGAGGTGCGACGAAGGCAGAGCCGCGACGCGCAGTCTCTCGAGAGACAGCGCTGACTTATCCGCAGAAAGCTGCAACACGCCTGCTGTCGGCTGCAGCTCAACCTGCACGTGGCGCTGCAGAGAGTTGTAGCCCAGGTCGAGCTGCTTGTTGGGAAGGTAGCGCGAGATGAATGGCTGCCCGTTTCGCAGATGAAGTTCCGGCTCGTGAGACCACAGCGTTTTGCTGGCATTTTCCATCGAGTGCAGATTGTGTAGTCTCAGGACCGCGTCGGATATGAACTGGCCTGCGCCGGAAACATTGTCCTCGATGTCCAGGATCTGGGTGACGAGATGGGAGCATTCCTCAATCAGACAACGAAGCGTGCCCTTGATCATATTGGCGTAGGGGTTGCGTCCTTGGGACCCAGACACGACCCAAATGAGTCGATCCGAGCGTGTAGTCAGCTCTTGCAGCTTGGTAAATGTCTTCTCGCTCAAGTCGCGGTAAAGGTCACTGTCAAGCTCAGTCAAGCTAAGCACGAATGCTTTCTCGGCCACGGCAGAATCGTCGAGATGCGCGAGGCTCTTGACAGTCTGAACGACTTGGCAGAAAGGCGCCAGCAGAGCTCTGATCTTGCCAATGAGGTCAACCGTCACCGGTGTCTCCCCACCAATGATGATGAGCGTGGGGATCTTGGCACCGACCGAGACCATCGGCTGACGAAGAGCGTCGACTGCGTCGTTGGTGGCCATTGTTGCCATGATGGAAAAGCGACCGCTCTTGGAGGAGCCCTGGGCCTCCATCTTGGAAAAACCGGCTTCGGTAAATCGGCCGCTCCACAGCTCCGAATCTCCCTCCAAGCTGGCCAAGCTCTGATCGAGCTCATGGATCAAAAGTAGGTATCCGCCCGGCCGAAGAAGGTGGCGGAGGAGCTGCAGAGTCCCCTTGTCCGTGGCGTGTCCGTCGCGCAGGACCACCACGTCGTATTCGCCGCCGGCGTTGGTTTCCAGAAAAGACGGGCTTTCGAGTTGCAAGGATACTCGCTTGAGGCTGGAACCATCATCGCGCGAGTCGGCGATTGCGTCAAACTCGGACTCGGCGATACCATCGAGCGCGTAGGACGACAGCCTGCCGCCAATCGCCGTGAAGACATTGAGGACCTCAGATGCATTGTCCGTCACTCTTTCCAGGATGCGGGCCTTGGGGTATCGATCCGTAATTTGCTTGAGCAGGCCAGCAACGATATGGTAGCTGCGCGCCTTGTCTGCAGTGTAGCCACCAGCGGTAGGCTTGTTGACTGAGATAGCGCCATTCTCTGAATGGCCATTGGAATGAGCGTGGCCATTGACTGAATGGCCATTGGTAAGAACGTCACCATTTGTTGAATGACCATTGGTAGATATGTGGCCGTTGGTTGAACCATGTCCATTGGTCGAAGCATGACCATTTGTGAGACCGTTGGTAGAGTGTCCGCCGTTTGCCAAACAGTGACCATTTGTCAAGTGACCATTCTCCAATGAAGAATGTTTGTTGGACACTGCATTTTCAGCTTCGCCATAGTTTTGAGACAATGTGTTTGCGAGCAGCTGTTCAGGCACATCCGGTAGCAATGCAGTGCTCGGTTCAGCCACGCAAAGCACCATGTCAGCAAACATGTGCTTGTCATCGTCAGCAGTCACTGGTGCTACCGGCGAGACCGTGAGACCTTCGACCTTGAAAATGGACTCCTCCTGGCCCGCAATGCCGACTTCAATATCACCACAGATTGTCCTCCTGTCCAGCATGTAGGAGACTGCGTTGAAGGCAAATCCACCCGCAGGTATAGCGCCACTAGACAGAGCCGCTGGGCTAATGGTGAGTCGCTTGATCGTGGTTGGCACATGCAGGGTCTGTAGCCTTCCATCGCCAGGGTAACTCAGCGCGGCAAAGACTGCTTGAAAGGAGACATCCAGGACCGCGGGATGAAGCGGCACCCAGCTGGGCGAGGTAGCCGGGTCTGTCGAGGTGGGTGCGGCAATGGTGCCATTGGCCCAATTTGTCGTCCTCTGCAGAGAAGCGATGCTGCGAAACGCGCCGTTGTAGTTGTACCCAATCGTGCGCAAATTGTCGTAGAAGGTATCGACATCAATCTCGTTGAGCTGGCCGGAGCCCAGAGCGCTGTTTGGCAGCGTTCGCGACGCATCGCCGCCGACAAAGAGCTGCACCTTTCCGCTGGCAATGCTCGTCAGGCGGCTGGACGACTTGCTCGTGGCGGCATCGCAGTGGTAGGTCGCAGAGAGG
Organism: Cordyceps militaris CM01; assembly: GCF_000225605.1. Taxonomy (NCBI): domain Eukaryota; kingdom Fungi; phylum Ascomycota; class Sordariomycetes; order Hypocreales; family Cordycipitaceae; genus Cordyceps; species Cordyceps militaris. Next base: position 33,566 of record NW_006271977.1, on the reverse strand, counting down.
ATCGATCCTTCGTTGGGCGACGACGTGACCTCGACCCCGGACAGGTAGAAGAGCGTCTCTGTAGACTTGTCATCGTCCAAGGCCAGCGCTCTGTGGATCGTCGAGTCGTGCAGCTCGATGAGTCGGACCTGCAGGCCCAGAGAACCGGCAGCGATGGTGGCAGCCTCGGCGGCCATGATGAGGAACATGGCTGCGGGAACCAGCGTCTGGCCTTGAATTTGATGTCCCGTGAGCCACGGGATCTCCTCGGTGGAAAGGAAGTTTTTCCAGCGATATTCTGCGTCACCACAGGTGTTTGTTCGGACACCGAGAAGAGGATGGCAAGGAAGCTCCCTGAACCGGTGGGCATGGGATTCTCGCGACTCAAACTCATACGAGTGCGTGTGGTCCCAGGGGTAGGAAGGAAGATTGCGAAGCGATACCAGCTTGTTCTGAGAGAACTGGGCGGCGTAGCGATCGAGCTGCAGACCGGACTGGGCCGAGACGGACCAGAACCATCCAAAGAAGGCGGACAGGGCATCAACGTCGTCCACGGCACGGCTCAGCGTACCGCAATACGCCACCTTGTCGATTCCAAGACTCTTCAACGTCTCCAAAACGGGTGACTTGAGGGCAGGATGGGGGCCGATTTCAGCCAACGTTGGCAGCGCATCCTGGTGCTCCGTCTGCGAGGCCGCGGCGACAGCCTCGGAGAACAAGACTGGCTGGACCATGTTTTGGATCCAGTACTCACTGGCGATATTGCTCGTGGCCGACATGACGCTCCCGCCATACACGGATGAGAACCACGGAACATGCTGCGCGGGATTCAGCACCGTGATGTTGCAAGCCGCCAGCGCCTTGCGGTACAGCCCGACACATGCCTCCATATGGTGCGAGTGGTATGCCGTCTGCACGCGGAGGACCCTGTTGAACTTGTCTTCGTCCTCGAGCACGACCGAGACCTGGTCAATGACGTCGCTGTCACCCGAGAGCGTGACGCTCGTGGGCGAGTTGTACGCGGCGACGGAGATGCGGCCCAACACGGCCTCATTCTCGCACAAGTCTTTGGCGTCGGGGTGCGTCATGCCCGCGGCGATCATTCCGCCCTTTTCGCCCTGCTGGCCCCTGGCTAGATGCGCGCATAGGCCGCGCGTGTAGGCAATCTTGACGGCGTCCTCGGCGCTCAGGAACCCGGCCGCGTAGGCCGCCGCGATCTCGCCGCTCGAATGGCCCAGCACCCCGTCAAAGTCGACGCCGGCGTTGCGGAGAAGATCCACCAGGATGATCTGGATCACGGTGCAGAGCGGCTGCGAGACGGCGCTCTCGTCAATCCGGGAGGCCTTCTTCTCCGCCAGGATCTGTGCCTTGAGTGACCACGTCGGCCGGTACGGGTCTGGCAGGGCAGCGAGCGCGGCGTCGAGGCGGTCCACGGTCGCCGCGGCCCGCGCCGACTTTTGAACCAGCTGGCGTCCCATGGTGGCCCACTGGGCACCTTGCCCGGTGAATACGCCGAGGAGGCGCTTCGGTTGAGAGACGGTGCGGATGATGGAGCTCTTTGGCCCGCCCGCCGGCTGCTTCAGGACACTTTCCAGTGTCGTGATCAGTGCCTCTGGCGTCGGGGCAGGGACAGCCAGTCTGAAGTTGAGCGCGCTCCTGTTCTTGAACAGTGTCCATGCCAGGTTACCCATGTCCACGTTGGGATTCTGGCCGACATGGTCAATATAGCGCTGCACAAGCTTCCGCAGAGTCTTTTCCGACGACGCCGATATCAGAAATGGGAGAGAATTGGCTGGCGTACGGGGAGTGGGCGGACTGGTGCTGGTGGGTGACAGACTTGGCGACGAGGACAGGCTGGGCTTGGATACGACTTCCCGGAGTGCATCGTCGCCATAGCTGGGCAGGTAGCCTTCGAGGATAACATGACAGTTGGCGCCTCCAAACCCGAAGCTGTTGACACTGGCTCGGCGCACGCCCCCGTGTAGCTCGGGCCAGGGGATGGCCTCGGTGGCAATCTGCAGGTTGCCATAGTATGGTTTTAGTTCGGGGTTGAGCGACTCGAAGTGCAGATTCGGGGGGATAGTCCCGTTCTGAATCGCCAGTGACGCGCGTAGCACTCCTGCCACGCCCGCCGTACCCTCAGTATGTCCGATGATTGTCTTGACGGAGCCAACATAGAGTGGTTCTAGTGGTGCCTGCTCGCCTCCCGTTTCAGGAAAGAAAGCATCGTGGATGGCTCTTGATTCGACCTTGTCACCGGCCTTTGTGCCTGTGCCGTGCGCCTCGAAATATTGGCACCGATCCTCTGGCTTGCTAAGATCGAGGCCCGCGCGGCTGTACACGTCGCGAATGAGCCGTGTCTGCGCCTCCGGGTTCGGCATCGTGATACCCGGGGTGTGACCGTCCTGGTTGACACCTGTCTCGCGGATGATACACTCGATGTGGTCCCCGTCGGCAAGCGCATCGCGCAGCGTCTTGAGCACGACGACGCTGATACCTTCGCCGCGCGCGTAACCATTTGCGCGCGCGTCCCACATGTGGCACTTGCCTTGGGGTGAGAGCATGTCAAGATTTGTCTCGGAGATGAAGGGATCGGCGGAGAGTATGAGGTTCGTGCCGCCCGCGACGGCCACGCGTGAGCTCCCCGAGCGCAGCTCCCGGACGGCCAGGTGGATGGCGACGAGACTCGACGAGCACGCCGTATCGAGCGTCATGGAGGCGCCGCGCCAGTCAAAGGCGTGAGAGAGACGGTTCGAGAGAATGGCCCTCGACGTTCCGGTGGCGGAATACGTGGGTGTGCACTCGCTGTCGAAGAAGACCATGGTGGTGTAGTCGGCGCTCATGACGCCAATGAAGGCACTTGTGTCCGAGCCTCGTAAACTTTCAATGGGAATGCCGGCCTGTTCAAGCCCCTCGTAGGTTGTCTCCAGCAGTAGACGATGTTGCGGATCCATGGATTCGGCTTCGCCAGGCTGGATGTTGAAGAACTGGGGGTCAAACTCCATAGGGTCGCTTTCCAAGGTGTAGGCCGCCATGACATTACTGGCACCGTGATGGTGCCCATTCTCGTGGTAGAAGCCCTTTGCATTAAATCGCTTGACTTCTTGGGATAGATCGCGGGGAGCCTTCAACAGCTCCCACAGCTTAGACGGCGATGTTGCGTCGCCGGGGAAGCGACAGGCGCTGCCGACAATGGCAATTGGCTCCATCGCGTCCTTGGGTATGATTCAAACTGACAGTCAAGAAGGAAGAGAGAAAGAAAGTAAAATTAGGTAAAGAGTGCAAAATGTACTGGATGGTAGAGTAATCACAGCACGCAGGTAGCTTAAGTAAGGACGTCATCGAGGTGCTCCGTGAGCACCTGAAGCGAGTAATGAAGACGCTATGTGCAAGGCAATACGACGAAATCCCGTCACTACTACGACCTGAAACTAAAAAGCATACTCTCAGTTTCAGCCCTCACCGTCGATTAGAAACGCTCGAGACTGGAGTAGGGGCGAGGAGCTTATTCGCGCAATGACGCCGCAGCCCCCGAGGTCGTGTTATGCAGCCTCGTCTGAAATGTCAATGCGGGAGCTATTTCCAGAAGACGAGCTAGTCCCTGTTTGAACCTACGCTTCGGCTGCGGCGTCTTTTGCATACTTGCAGGGACGAAACGCCTCACCGGACGACACTCGAGCTGACTTGCTCCGGCATTGCGCCGCCGTACTAGGATTTCCGCCCACACCGCTCGAGAACCCGGAATCCGCCGGCGAGGTTATCTTGATAGGCTGAAATTACCATGATAAGCCGAAACGCGAATGGCGACACTGTGAGTTTGGCAGAGCGCAGAATACGATTCGCAAGAGACTTGCGAATGACAGATAACACGGGTCAGGAAGCTGCAATTTCTGCGCCTCAAAGTTTACTATACTATATTAGTTTGTCGAGGTAAAAGGCTGAATTAATTGTCCCGATTTAATTAGTTCTCAATAAGGCAAAAGGCTAAATAATTGTCCCGATTTAATCCACCAGTGTCCAATCACTGGCTGTACAATGAAGCTACCACGTAGCCGAGATTAGACGTGATCCGACCAACGCAACTAGAGCAAGTACACCAACTTGAACCCTCGCACCTGGCCTTGCCGTATCGCGTCAATGCCGGATGGAATGGCATCAAGCCCCCCTTCCATGATGCGCATTGGATGTGCTTTCAGAACATGATCGCCTTCGGCTAGCACACCCTCGGCCACTTCGGCCAGCTTTGTGCCCCATGTCAGCAGTGCCTCGTCGGGTTCGCAGCCAAACGGCTTGGGCCAGACCGAGCCACGTCCCATGAGGGTCAGTGTAAGGATCCAGTCCAGCTTCACCGCCTTGCGACTGACCAGCGTCGGGTCAAACGGATCCAGCGCCGTGTAGCGGCCGCCGAGGCGTCCCATGGCCTCCTCGCACGCCAGGACACTCGACTGCGTCGTCACGCAGTCAAACGCAAAGCTCAGCGCGTTTTTTGTCAGGTCCCGAATCTCCTGGACGTGGCTTTCCGAGTGGTAGTCAAACGCGGCCACGGCACCGTACTCCCTGGCCATGTCGAAGTGCTTCGCCGAGCAGACGGCGATGGGCTTGTGCCCGGCGCGCCGGAGGAATTGCAGCGCCATGGTGCCTGTCGCCGTCGCGCCGCCGTAGATGAGCACCCAGTGAGACTTTTCCGCGGTCGCGGTGAGCGAGCCCGGCAGCTGCAGCGAGTGGAAGAGCGCGAAGCCGGACGAGAAGATGGCGTTGCCCATGGAGGCGGCCGTGGCAAAGGACATGTGGTCGGGCATCTTGATGAGGATAGAGCCGCGACAGGCGGTGAACTGGGTAAATGCGCCAACGCGCGGCCGGCGACTGTCGCACCCGTCTGTACATCCAAAAACGCGGTCTCCGACTTGCAGGCTTCGCCAGGCAGGCTGGGCCGGCCCGACAGCAACGACGGTGCCGGCAAAGTCGAGACCCAGCACGTTACCAGGGTTGAGAAACCCGGGCATCATCTTGGTGTCAACAGGGTTGAGAGCAACAGCAGACACCTGAACTAGGACTGCATCGGGCTCAATGTCTGGCAGCGGGATGCTCTCTGCCACGACGACGCTGCCATCCTCGGGGCCGACAACGACGGCACGCTGCGTGGTTGGTACAGTGGTCATGTCTGGCGTGTTTGTAGCTGCGAATAAGAGTTGGTAAGTGAAATGAGTCAAGTCACGTAATAGCTGGGGAATCATCTTACCAAGATAAATATGCGCAGTGTGGTTGATTGCAAGTGGTTCTGGTGTCGTTTCTGCAAGGATTCCGGATTGGCAGTAAATTGCGACAGCGTGAAAACTTGGAAATATCCCCAAGTGAGCAAGATATGTTTCTGCCTGCCTTTACTTGTCATCTTGTATTTTTCCTCCCAAGTCTGCTATATTTGGAATGGCCTGCATCGCATTGTCATGGCCGTGCATCTGATGCATGAATGTGGGCCATGCGGACAACCATGCGCGCCCCTCCGTCACAGGTCGAAACTTTAAGGAAAATCTGGTTCCGGCACGGTGGCGATACGCATTGACATGCGGACCAGTTGATTCATTTCCAGCCGGATCAAGGCTGGCTGGCCTGTCAGGATGAGCGCAAGTATCAGCCGCGCAGGGATTGGCTGCCTTCCCCCACGCGGGTAAGACCGAGGCGAGAGGTTCTATACCAAGGCCAAGGAATATTCGCTGGCAACAAAGACCCTGATCAGAGTGGTTCAAACATTTCCAGCCGTTACGAACGCCATTACTTCGTCCTGCTATTCCTGTCGAAAACATGGCGATCCACGCGGCCTACATCTTCATCGCCGCCACGCTCATCGCGCTCTACGTCGCTCGCCGCATGAGAGAGCAGCATGCTCGCCAAAAACTCGCTCGTGACCAGGGCTGCGAGCCGCTCACCACGGCCATCAACAAATTACCCTATGGACTAGATCGCAAGTGGCAGATTGTGACGCACCGGGGCAACATCCTCGACGACCTCATCACCACCCGCTTCGCCGAACTCGGTTGCTACATCTACACCGACAACCAATGGGGCAGTCCGCCCATCATCTGCGCCGAGCCGGCCACCATGAAGGCCGTCCTCAGCACCAAATTCCGCGACTGGGACATGGACAGCAACCGCTACCCGGCACTTGGTCCCTGGCTCGGCCGCGGCGTCCTCGTCAGCAGTCACCAGGGAAAGGGCAGCCTGTGGGCGACGGCGAGAGCGCTGCTCCGGCCCATGTTTGCCAACACGGCCACGTACAATCACGCTCTCATTGAGCCGAGCGTGCAGGAATTCCTGTCCATCCTGGGTCACCTCAACCAAGCGGGCGCACCCGACAAGGACCTGCTGCCCTTCATCCGCCGCCTGAACGTGGACATCATTACCACGGTCTTTTGCGGTGGCAGCATCAATGAGCAACAGTCTGGTCTTGCCATTGCCGTCGGCGCGGATGCAAAGCACAGAAAGCCCGTCCTCGAGGAAGCGTTTGACACCATCGAGCCCATCGCCGGCCTCCGGCTGCAAACAGGCAGCATGTACTGGCTCTTTACCTCGAAGCCGTTCCGCGATGGCTGTGAAACGTTTACGGGGCTAGCCGATGGATGGATCAACCGGGCCCTGTCCAAGAGAGACGAAAAGCCCGACCTGTCCCAAGACGAGGGCGCCGCGGCCAGAGAAAAGAACTTTACGGAAGAACTCGTGTCCAGCACAGACGACCGCGAGCTGCTGCGCGACATTCTCGTGCAGCTGCTCTTCGCCGGCATCGATACCTCGACGAGCATGCTGTCCTTTGCGCTCGTGGAGCTCGGCCGCCATCCGAGCGCGTGGGCACGATTGCGGGCCGAGCTGGCGGCGCACAACATGCTGAGCGGCGGCCCCGAGACCATCACCGCGGCGCAGCTCAAAGAGTGCGCGTTCCTGCAAAACATCATCAAGGAGACGCTGCGACTGTACCCGCCCGTGCCCATCAACTCGCGCGAGGCTATCCGCGACACGGTGTTACCCTCGGGCGGCGGCGCTGACGGCAGCAAGCCCGTGTTCGTGCCCAAGGGGACGTCGCTCAAGTACAGCCCATACGTGATGCATCGACGTGAGGACCTCTACGGGCCGGATGCGCTGCTCTGGAATCCCGATCGGTGGATTGGCCGCGCGCCCGGCTGGGACTATCTCCCGTTCAACGGCGGGCCGCGTGTCTGCATTGGCCGTAAGTACCCTACATTGACTTGCCTGCGGTGCTATCGAAAAAAGACTAGCAAACTGACACTGGGTAGAAAAATTCGCTCTCAGCTCGAGCGCATACGTGCTGGCACGGCTTGCGCAACAATTCGACACGTGTACGGCCCTGCCCACTACAGGGCCTATCGACTCCAAGCTCGGCGCGGTGCTTGTTCCCAAAGCTGGCGTGCCGGTTTCTCTAACAAATTCCACAACTTAGTTGTTGCGGGTATATCGAATTTCGACTGTTAATTACTAGTTCGGTTTAATTTAGTTCGGTTACATGGAATTGCCTAGTTCGTCCAGTGACTTGGTCTTGGCGCTTTTCGGCAGTGGAACTGCGATCCCATCTGAGGCTTATCTGTGATAGTATAATGTACAAGGGTTACCAAGTTTTCTGTATCCGTACTAGGGCAAATCATGGGCGCAATATAAAGCACCACGTCACCACGCACTAGTGTCGGTGCCCGCCACTTTTGCGCCTACAGTTATCATCGTTTTGCGCCGAGGATTTCATAGGACTGTTGTATTTTTATAAAAAAAAAAAAGCTCACTCTGGCCATATCGAACTCCCGAGCCAGCTACTCCAACGGGCCTAAATAATCATACACCAGCCTCACCCGTATGACCTTCTTGTCCTCATTCAGCACCTCCACATGCCGGACATAGCGCCTCTCACCCTTGACGTTTCGGAACCCATTAACTTGCTTCGTATTTGTGTTGATGTTGAGCTGAATCGTTTCCATCAAAATAACGCGGTCATCGTCCAGGAGCATGTCCTCGGTCAGCCACGTAGACGGCAGCTCGTCCCTTTTGACCCACCGCGTGCTGCCGCGAATCTTGCCAAAGATGGGAAAGTTGAGCTCCTTCCACGTTCCGTTGACGATGCGGTCTTCTTTGCTGTCGGGGAGCCCATTGCTCGACTTGCCGTGGATGACGATGTGGTCGACGCCGTTCTCATTCGTCTGCGTGACCCAGAGCTCCGCGCCCGACTTGACCAGCACCTTGCGCCAGAGCCAGCTCACGCCCTGAGCCTTGAGCATCTCATCATACGGATCAGACAGTGCAGCGTTCTAGCGATTAATTTGTCAGTATCTGGACTGTTCTCACTGCAGGAATGAAAACACACCATACGCCACCGGCCGGTCAAATTGCGAAGCGTGATACTCTCCGGTGCAGCCATGACTATGAACTGTAGGGAAAATTTCGGAATCGTCAAGCTTTGAATGATTTCAGCCCCGAAATGCGCTTTTCACTGTCCAAGCATGACTTATAAGCACGGCATGACCAAATCCGACCCGTGATTCCCAATCGGGAAGCGATAGCCGCCCGTCACCGCAAGAAAACTGGACGGAGAAAATTCCCGAGCGACGGAGTAGGCGCAATCCGAAGTCGATACTATTGTGACGTTCCAGAATGCGCATTGACGCTCTGACACGGTGAGAAGGTGGATCCTGGTGTGGAATTCAGGTATTACCAGCAATGCGTGGCCCCTGTTGCAGATGCCGGTGAGGCTGACAAGAGGAGATCGAGCGGTGGCGCTCTTTTGTGGATCTCGGCAATCAGTCGCCTGTGCTGTGATCAGACAGGTTGTGTGAGTCGAGTTACATTTCCTCGCAACCCAAGACAGTCTGTGCTCACAGCCCTACGAGGATGAGGATTCCGCCATATAGCTATTTTTAGCAACTCAGCTTAGTATTAACTATAGCTAGCTTAAAGATTAGGACAATATATTTATTTAGTAACTATTGTAACGGACTGGCCCCCAGAGGGGCTTCGGGGGCAACCAGCCCCGCAGCCGTCAGTGGCCTTACGGCCACAACCCTCTTGACCACAAGGCCAAAAGGATTCGTAACAACAATACTAACCTGTTGTTGTCTGGTTGCACCTATAAGGGGCCCCCCTTCAGGGGGCTCCGCGCCGGCCACTCTGGAAGGACCAGGGCGGGCTCCATAGCCCAGCCCTTAACATACCCTCTCTCTCCCCGGCGCGCCCACAG